>NC_056525.1:203462940-203616106 GCF_019175285.1 Sceloporus undulatus | reverse complement strand
GAATTCTGTCTTTGTTCTGCCATTATGATGATGTGATTACCATAGATAACTTCTTCTTCTTCTTCTTCTTCTTCTTCTTCTTCTTCTTCTTCTTCTTCTCTCTCTCTCTCTCTCTCTCTCTCTCTCTTTGCAATAAGTTAAGGCTATTTATATTTTGATAGATAGAAGAAGAAAATGCAATCTTATGAGAGACATCAGGTGTGTGCATGCACATTTTTGTGCTAAATTATTGATATTACATGTATGCTTTTTGCATAGGCTGATATGTTAATAGTTGTCATAGGACAAGTTCCTGAATTATGTTCTTGATTCTAACTGGTGTAATAAAAAATACCATGTAGAGTGAGATTGCTAAACCCTTATTGGGAGCTGTAACATAAAGTAATTATGAAAATTCAATGCAATGTGCTGCTGGTGGGCATGGGAATATTAATTAACTAATAAACTTGTAGAAAGGTACAGGAGAAAATTCAACAATGCCATCAAAAGGAGGTTAGTTGTTAACCTGCTTTTACATCCAGAGGGACTGAGGCTGCTCAGGCCTTACTGATACTTTAACTGGAATAGTGATAGTGTAACTACTGCTTAGGTGTCCTTGGTATTCTGACTGTTGACATGAAAGTGCCCCATCTCATAGGAGTAGCCCTCAAAAACAATGCCCCTACAATAAGCAGCACATATGACACACCATTGTTTCCAAGAATATTCTGTCTCTGGGAATTCCACTACTTTTTGAAGTCTTAAAAAGACTTTGTTTGCTCATCCTATCTTTATTCTTTTCTTCTTTCACAAAAGAAATGGTGAAACCAAGCTCTAGGGCACCTCATATTTAATGGCAAGACCCAAAAAAAGATTTTTAGAAATTCACTTCCCCTCAAACAAGTCTCCAACAGACTTCCCTTTATGTGATATGTATGTATATGGAAACACGCACATATATGTGTGTTTCTGTTGTGGGATGGACTGGTATTTGCTTGGTGCAATTTGATGTAATTTACTGTACCTCACTCCAGAATCTTTGACGTAAAACAATTTCTCCTTCCTCACCATTTTTTTTCCAGTTCACAAACTATAAAACAGACATTCAAACTGAAATAAAAGCATAGCCAATCCATTTATACATTTTGTATTAAACAAAACAGAAACAACAAAGCGAAAATGTGTGATAAAGCAAATTGAAAATGGCTAACTTCTGTGACCTTTTCCCCATAGCTGTATCAAGAAACATGACTATATTTTCAGTAATGAACAAGCTTTGGAAATACAGCTAGTCATTCTGTGTTTACCTCTCCACTAAAAATTAAGTGTGGCCCTTGATCACTTGGTCAACTTGCACAGTGATGCTTGGCTTCACTAAATTTGCCTTCCTCTGCTCTCTACCAAGGAATTTGTAGTGGCCATGGAAAAAGTCTTTGAGTATTTTGGGATCTTTAGGGCCCTTTCACATTACAAAGCATAGTAATCCTGGGATTTACAGTTTAGGGAGAGGTTTTTAGAATTCTCAGCCACAGAATTCTAGTGTCTCATCACCAAACTACATATCCCAGGATTCCCTAGGATGCAAACATGGCAGTTACAATGGAATGGTTGGGCTGTCATATCTTGAAGAGCAAAAAGTGTTCTGTGTTAAAGATTTCTTAGGAAGATAGAATTAAGCAGTTTTCCAGTAATCCATAATCTCCTCATTTCTTATCTGCCCATCCTAACCTCTCCGGAATGTAAGCAGATATTGTTTGGAATTTTTCCATCTCTTCTATTCCTAACCTTATTTTCTCACTTCTACTAAAAATGAAGCTAGATTAGTTTAGTACCCCTTAGAGAGCTTTGCTTTCTTTAATGGAATTCTTAAAATAAAGCTTTAATTTGCTTTCTTTAGTCACTGGTGTTTTTGCTCTTTAATTAGCATTGCTATCTGCTGCATACACACACACTACATGAAAATACACACACACACACACACACACACACACACCTGAAAACACATAAAAATAGAAACAGGAAATTACCTCTGGTTTCATTTTTGGCCAGTTTTTATAGCGCTGCTTTCACATTTGTTGACCCTTAATGTACATTCTTCTTTGATCACATTACTTTCCATATATCACATATATGAAAGTCTAGACTGTGTTGTCATTTCCAGAAAGGACAAAAGGTGATATAAGCTTATTGCACGGCACTTGCAGGAATGGGAATGTAACGGAACAGAACAGGAGAACACCGCCGATGCTGCTGGGAGTCCCCGAGCCATTCCCCAGCCATTCCTGCCAGCTGATTTTGAAGAATGGTTCAAAATTGTCCTCCAAAATGTTTAAATATTTGAAGGGGTATCATACTGAGGATGGAGCAAGCTTGTTTTCTGCTGTTCCAGAGACTAGGACCCAGAACAATGGATGCAAACTACAGGAAAAGATATTCTACCTCTACATTAGGAAGAACTCCCTGACAGTAAGAGCTGTTTGATAGTGGAACACAGTCCCTTGGAGTGTGATGGAGTCTCCTTCTTTGGAGGTCTTTAAACAAAGACCGGATGGCCATCTGTCGGGGATGCTTTGATTATGAGTTCCTGCATGGCAGGAGATTGGACTGGATGGCCCTTGTGGTCTCTTCCAACTCTAGGACTATATGAGTCTATTCTATGATTCTAAATCAGTGAAAGCGCTTTGTAAACTGTTTATGGTTTATGGATGGAGTCTGATAGTATATTGAACTCATCAGTTTATTTAACAACATAGTGTTGTTAAATAGACATTGGTTTGGTCACCCTGGGTTCCATCCAAACAAACAATTAAACCAACTTTATATAGAATTCATGCAAAAAAAATTGCAGTAGGAGCAATTGAATAATCTACCAAAAAAATAAACAAAGAAAAGAAAAGAAAAGAAAAAGAAAAAGAAAACTCTCACCAATAAGGAGAAGGCACTATTTCATAACTATGCACATCACACTTTTTTGTAAATTATTCCAAGATTCTAATTGTTATTATATGTCAAGATATTTTAAAATAAGGCTCAGAATTTCTACACATTTAACTTAATTTAAATCTCTAGGAACTTCAACATTTTCTGTGTCTAAGCAAGTTGTTTTTCTCAATATGGCTGTACTGCATTTAGGCCTTATGATCACTTTATTCCTTTTTCCCTTTCTCAGTGTGTATGATGTTACTGTCTTACTGTGTATTTCATACATTTAAAAACAAAAGCATAATAAAGATGCTCTTAGCAGAAACATTTTTTAAAATGTCATGTGTCATGGGGGAGAAGAATTTTTACAATCTAAATCAAGAGGATGAATACAGTTCAAGAGCTCTAACTAATAGATGCCAAAGCTGGCTCACTGGTGATGAACACAAAGACAGCATAAGCTGTAAAGTTTTCTTTAAGTAAAATAAAATAAAATAATAATAAAGTACAAATGCCTACTTAATCAAAAGGTGTTAGAGCATACTGATCAGAAAAGAGATTTGGAAATCAGTGCAAAATAATATCCCTTCATCCCCAAACTCAATATACAGCTGCAGTGATTAAAGTCAAACAAGATATTGAGTTGTATTATGAGAAAGACACTAAATTATTAAGCCCAGCCATTTCAGCTGTGGACATATAACCTTGCTAACCACAGTGCTTCAGAAAAGAAAGCAATGTGTATGAAATTAATGCATCCTATAATAGTCAAAAGAGTAACAGAATATAAAAAGTAATTAACTAGAGAAGAATGAAATCTAAGTAATGTGCAAAGATAATAAGGTAAAGTGAGAAATTCAGCAGCATATGCAAGAACACAAGAAGAACATTCCTAGACAGAAGCAAAGGTTTATCAAACTAGGAGAATGCATTTGTTTAAGAATAAATGAAAAAACCGAAGGCAAGCAATGGAAAAATATATAATAAAAGCAAGTAAGAAGAATAGAAACCTGGAACTTGTTAATAAATGGCACAAAATGGAAGTGAATGGATGATGAGAGTGTAACATATTTCCCATATTACAATAACTCCCCAAATCCACAAAACAGCAGTACCTTTATTGAGCCAACCAAAATGTACAAAATACATGATGTAAGCTCCATTAGCTTTTTCATCAGGCAAAGGGATAAAAAAAAAATAATACAGGAGAAAGAAAAAAATGATAACGTTAGAGTCACAGACATCCATTTTATCAAGATGTTTTGTTTTTTGTTGTTGTTTTGCTCTCAGTCAAGATGGTACAAAGGGCTATGTATGTAGGCAGGGGCCACTCCTCCCTTTTGACCATTGGGCGCTGTGAGGTAAAGAGTCATAAAGTTCAGGAAATAAAAATTAAAATTGATGAGCAACACAAAAAGAAGCTTCTTTTGATTTCCAAGCTGCAAGAGCACTGAATTTCTCAAGAAGTCTCTGTGCTATTGAATTTGGATGATTTTTAGGTGCTGTTAGGCAAACCATGCCCAATGTAGTCCAAATTTTTAAAAGTTTTACATTTGTTCAAGGTAGAAACCTTAAAGAGTTAAGTCCCAGGCACTTTGTTCCCTTTTTAGGATTCCTAACATCATCATTTTATTCCCTTTCTCCTGTATGATTTTTAACAACTTTGCCTGATGAAGAAGCCAGTGGAGCTCTCTATTTTGTACATCGTATGTACATTTGTACATTTTGGTTGTTCCAATAAAGATATCATTATTTTATCATTTTGGGATGTTAATAGTTTTAAAACAAAGGACCAAAGCAGATACTCTGGAAGGAGTGGCCGGCCCTTTTTGCACCAGAACTGAAGCAGGCCATTACCGCAGTCCCAAATGGGCCATCGACAGGAGCAGATCAAATCCAGTCCTTTGAGGGCCAGCTTTTCCCCCATTAGCATAATCTTGAAGCACCTTCCAGCTACTTTGGGGGTGTGCGTCATGTAAATGCCCTGCCCCCCAAACTTCTGGAAGCCACCTTTTTTGGACCATGCATTTTAAGCCTATGTTTAGCATAAAACATGCTTTACAAACATTCCAATGAAGTTCTGAGGCAAATGTTCTACAGTTCTGCTTTTACCCCATGATCAAAGCTAGATCAGGAAGCTGATAAATTGTGCTGAAGAAAATTTGGTACAGCCAACATCACTGGTACTAAACAAAGATGAGATTTACACTGTGGATTTACCATTCAGCAGTTAATTCAATGGGCCCATTCCAACTGAGACTAGCAATTAGATTTAGGCTGAATTTAGAAAATGTGTAGCTCCTGATATACTTCAATTTCCATTTGGAATTGTCCAAGGGTCAACCTATTGTTACATGTTGTTTTGTAGTGAATTTCAAGATAAATTGTGTGTAGAGAAAAAGTTTCCACAAGACCTATTCAAGACTGTATAGCTATGTCAGCAGGAAGAAACCCTGATGAGAAGGATCCTGGGCTGACAAGAATCTTTGCACTGTAGTATGTATTTTGCACAAAATTTACATATGGTTGTTTTGTGCAGAAAACAACATTTTCTGCTTGGAACACAGCATTTTCAGCATAGAAAATAACATTTCATCACAGAAATATTAATTATTGCTGTTTTTTCATATAAATGCTATAATTGTGGATTTATTCCGGGTAAAATTTGCACTTAGGTGATTTGCATAGAAAACAGCATTTTCTGCACAGAAAGCAGAATTTTCTGTGTAGGAATTAATATTTTTATATTAAAATATTATTTTTCATGCAGAAAAATGCTCTTTTCTGTGCAATGAATGCTGTATTTTGCACAAAACAACCACATGCTATTTTTTGTGCAGAAAAAAGTCCTGAATTGTGAACAGCCTTTGAAAGGGTGTGGTTTTTTTTAGAAGACTTTCTCACAGAAGGAAGAAAATTGTTGAAATTATTCATTACTGTACCTTTGCCAGTACAGACCAGCAAAAGAGGTGGCTTCCCGGCGGCTTGAGGACATGGCATCAGCACAGTGCACACCTCAACTCTGCCCCCAAACTGGCATCACATTGCCCACCTGCCTACATCGATGTGTTGCAGCATTTTGGCAGTGCAGCATTTAGACACTTCATGATGCTGAAACGTGGAAAAAACACAGCCACAGTGGCAAAGGCACCTTTTTCCTGGTGCAAAAAGGCATAGCTTTCTGCTGCTTCTTTTTGCACCAGGAAAATGTTGGGCCATGGTGAGCAGTTGCCAAGGCTCTGATCCGGTGCTCAAAGGGGTAGCCAGAAGCTGCTCCTTCGAGTTGGTCTGTTTCGCCCCTTATTGAGGAATTAGAGCCTGTACAGACAGGCCAAAATAAAGCAGCTTTGGGTCACTTTGGAGGTATGCTGTTTAAATGATACATGCATCCTAAGAAGCCAGAAGCCATACCAAAGTCACGCTCCTGTCCTAAAGTCTAGAGCACAGCTTTAGTGTAGCTTCTGGCCTTTTAAGATGTGTGTGTCATTTAAACAGCATACCGCTAAAGTGACCCGAAGCAGCTTTATATTGGCCTGTCTGTATGAGCCCTTAGATCCCCAAGGAAAGCTTGCCAATATCTCACACTGAGAGGCTCAGGGGAAATGTTTGACCCAAAACAGATGGACCAAATGGAGAGGCTTCCAACCAACACACATCCCCAAGGTCACTTAAGACAGTCCAAAGCTGCCAGCAAAAAGCGGACTTGATCGGCTCCTGCCAGTGCCCATTTGGGACCATGGCAGTGGCCTGCTTTGGGAGCAGGCAGTTTGATTGTCGTGGTCCCAGAGCAATGACAATCAGAGCAGTTGGAGATCACTCCTTCTGGGACATCTGTTTCAGCCCTTTGTCTCATAAGAGCTCTTAGGGTAATTTCAACAGTACACTCATTTCATGATTCAGGAATTTTGGTATGCATTGCTGTATATGTACGGTATGACCCTTTTAAGTGTTACTTATCATCAGTAATCTTTTCAGGATGTTTATGAATAAATGGATTCTCATTTGGTTTATTTTCAGTTTATTTTTTGCCACTTTATTCTCTGGAATTAATTTGGTTTTACTTCTTTTCTAACTTTCTTTTTTCTCTACCTGCTTTTCATGTGGGTTTTGTGGAATAGGGGAAAAATGATGAAACGAAATAATATTTCACTATAATTGATTATGAGCCAAGATACAAATGTTTGGTTACTGTTTTGTCTTCCAGAAATGTTTCTTTCTGGAATATGCCTAAAGCAAGTGAATTTAATACAAATTGTGATTAGTTTTTCTTTTACATTTGATTCATTGTTTGGACTTATACATTCTGCCTTTGTGAAATGACAAGAGCCATGTTAGTATACAGTATCTAAACGTCACCAATAAATAAATAAATAAATAAATAAATAAATAAATAAATATTTGTGCACTGTTGCAATAAATAGCATTTATTGGCTGGCATAATTGTATTTTCAGTTCTGCATTGTTTGAATTAATTAAAATATTCACAAACAACTCATTATTACTTTCATTATGTTTCCCCAAAGGCAAAATCTGTTGTAATAGTTTCTGCAAAAGGAGATTGCTCCAGGTGAAGTCTAATCAACCTACTTCTTTTGAATTTCTAGATGCTGAGGATGCTAGACAAAATCCCAAAAAGAAAGGACAGGAAACATAATGTACTCTTACAGACTCAAACTAGTTGCAAGTTGCAATTGTAACTTTTTCATTGTTATCTCCAGTCTAGCATGGCAAAATATAAAGTAATGGTAGAGATTCCTTAGGGTGAAATCCAGTCACTTTTACTTTGTGATCTCACTGAAATGAATGGGACATGTTAGTCACAATTACATCTAGCTGATTTAAGTGGGCCTGCTTTTGATATCAAGAAGAAAGCGCAAGGGCAGCCTTACTGCTAAATATAAACAAAAGCAAAAATTACCATGGAAGATTAAAATAAATTCAACCTAAATAATGAGGGAATTGAAATTGTCAAAGATTCCCCATACCTGGGATCAAACTTTGATTAGAAAGGAGACTACAGTCAAGAAATCAGAAGAAGACTAGGAATGGGAAAGGCAGTGAATAAGAACTAGACAAGATCCTAAAATGTAAAGATATACAGTTGTCCCTCCATATTCGCTAGGGTTAGGGGAACAAGACCCCCATGAATATGGAAAAACCGCAAATAACAAAAACACCATGTTTTTACTTGAAAGACACCTCTCTAGGAATTTCTAGGTCCTCCAATGCAACTCTGTGGTCAATGTCCAACATACACTGACCATAGAATGGCACTAGAGTAGCTACAAATGGTCTTTCAGTGCAACTTTTAGTTAAAGTTGACCACAGAGTTGCACTGGAAGACCTAGACAGTCTAGAAAGAACATATTAATGAAATCCGTGAATAATCAAATCTGCAAATATCAAAGCCGCAAATATGGAGGGATGACTGTACAACTAAACACTAAAGTTAGAATTGTACAATCCATTGTATTCCCCATTACCACATTCAGATGTGAGAGCTGGATAGTGAAGAAAGTGGATAGAAAGAAAATCAACTCTCTTGAGATGTGGTACTGGAGAAGAATGCTGAGGATACTGTGGATGGCCAAAAGGACAGACAAATGGGTTCTTGAGCAGACCAAGCCTGAAATTTCTCAGGAAGCTAAGAGGATGAGACTGAGGCTGTTGTACTTTGCCCACATCATAAGAAGGCAGGAATAATTGGAAAAGACAATAATAGTAGGAAAGGTAGAAGGCAGTAGAAAGAGAGGATAGATTACATGCCAGATGGATAGACTCAATCAGGGAAGTGATGAGCCTGAACCTGCAGGATCTGAGAAGAGAGGTTGAGAATAGGGGGTCTTGGACATATCTCATTCATAGGATCACAATGAGTCAATGTCAACTCAAAGTAGTTAACAACAACCACAAATTCTAGGTATACCATTGAATCAAGTGTCTTAATGATTTCAGACAAGGTAATGATAAAGTCCTTCATTACCATGAGACTTACAAAACAACTTTCTAATCCTGCATATATAGGCCAGCATCCTGTTAGGCTAGAGTAAAGCTAAAAAAAGAATACAAACAAAATGCAACCTGAAGAACATCCCCATAGAATTTAAAGATAATGTAAAAGAATAAATTGGCATGATTAAGTCTAATTGACTGGGAACCATATGAACTGTGGGCCAAAGCCTGTGGCATTGAGAGGGAAGAATAGAAATACAGACACTATCTACAGCCAAAAAGAAAGAAAAGCTTCATTGGATGACCCATGAAGATCTTCAAGCAGTTAAGGAAGGATGAGAAGCAAAAATAAAAGAGGGCAGAAATAGGGTCAGAACCCTGAATGCAACCATTCAGTGGCTTGTGCACAGTAACAAAGAGTACTGCTATAATAATCAATGCAGAGAAATATAATGACAACAAAAAATCTAAAGCAAGAGACCTCATCCACAAGATTTGAGAAATCAAAGGGAAATTAAAGCACGAATCGGAATGCTATGGGAGCTGCAAGAGAATACACAATGTGATCAAGAAGAAATTAAAAAGACAATGTAAACGACACCGAAGAAGTATATAAAATAGATGTAAGGATGACAGATTCATTCAAGGAAGAGCCATTTGAAGATGAGCCCACAGTTTTATAAAGTGAAGGGGAAGCTTCAGGTGCAGATGATATACCAGCAGAGCTACTTCAAGCTACAAAAACAGAATCCTAACTAAAATTTGCCAGCAAATATTGAAAACAAAACATTGTCCCAAAGATTGGAAATTCTCAATATACATGCCAGTCCCCAGGAAAGGAGACACCAAGTATTGCAGCAACCATTGAATCATCTAATTAATTTCCCATGCAAGCAAAATGATTCTCACAATTTTACAATTGAGCCTCTTTTTTTTTTACCATATATGGAGCAAGGCATTAGGGATCATATTGCAAACGCTTGTTGGATAATGCAGGGCACCAAATAATTTCAAAATAAAATCAGCCTGTTCTTTCTAGATCATAGCAAAACCTTTGTATAGATCATGAAAAACAGTGTATATCTCTTAAAGAAATAGGTGTGCCACAACATTTGATTGTCCTGATGTGTAACCTGTACTCAGGACAAGAGACTACCATCAGGACAAGGAATATGGAGGAAGAGAATGTTTTCCATTTGGCAAGGGGGTCAGGTAAGACTGTATTTTATCTCCCTGTCTGTTTAACTTGCACACTGACTATATCATACATAACGCTAGGTTATATTCAGAGGAAGGGGCCTTGAAAACTGGAGAACATAAACAATTTTCCACCATAGATCATACTACATAGCAGAAAATGGGAAAGACTCAGAACTACTATTGAGGAAAGCGAATTAAGAAAGTAAAGGACAGGTTCACAGTTGAACATTAAGAAAACAAAAATGACAATGGGTGATTTACGTAAACTTCAAGTAGATGATGAAGACATTGAAATAATTAAATACTTTCCATATCCTCACTCAGTCATTAATTAGAATAAAGACTGAAGTCAAGAAATCAGAAAACTAAGACTTGAGAGTGCAGCTAAGAAAGAACTAGACAAAGTCCTCAAGTGTCAAGAAGTATCATTGAATGCTCAAATCAGGATTGTCCATGCCATCATATTTCTGATTTCCATATATGATTGTGAAAGCAGGACAGTGAAGAAAACTGAGAAGAAGAAAATCAACTCATCTGAAATGTTGTGCTGGAGGAGAGTTCTGAAGATTGTTGTAAATCAGAGTCCATTTTATCAGATGCATTTTGATGACATGATTTCTAATCTGGCGTGTTGTTGTTGTGTGCTTCCAACTTGGTTCCATCTTATGGCAGCTCTAAGACAAACCTATCATTGGGTTTTCTTGGCAAAATTGGTTCAGAGGAGGTTTACTAGTGCCTTCCCCTGACTGAGAGCGTCTGAGTTGCCCAAGGTTACCCAGTGGATTTTCATAGCCAAATGGAGATTCAAGTCCTGGTCTCCAGACTCAACTTTCAAACCACTACACCACATTGGCTCTCACTGGTGGTAGTTAAATGAGTTACATAATTGTTCAGGAAGATTTTTGTTTGTTTGTTTGTTCCATTATTCTACTGCTTTCAGTTTATGAGGATTTTTAAGACTTCCTGTCCATACATTCCAGCAATTTTGCTTCAGTTTACATTTTGATACTATTAATTACAATCTGGCATATCTTCTAATATGGGAGTTATGGGGTAGAACCAATATGCGTCCATGAACTCTAGCATTCCCTTTCTCTTTTCATGGGGTCCCACTGTGAACCACATAATTATTTGCACCACCTGACTATAAGGGCTTGGGAAAAGTCGTGTACTGTAACTCTCAGAATCCCTTAGCAAGCATTGTCAGTGGTCGTGCTCTCTAGAGGACTCTGGATATTGTAGTCAAAAAAGCAACTTTTACTAAGCTATGCTGCCCACTCAAGACTTTCCCTCATCTCTACAGAATGTGATTTTCATTTTTATTGTTTGGCTGCTCAGGAATTAAAAATACAGTCATGGTTTTCTTGACTACCTTTGCTTAGGGAATATGAAAAGAAGCAGATTTCTGCCTTCATGCAGAATTCTACTTTTTCAGTCTACCAATGGTTATAGCATAATAATTTGTTAGATTTTAAGGTGCTATGAGAGTCTTAGGACTTTATCACAAGGGGGGAAATTGGGGGATTCAAAAGCCATTATCCAGGGAAAGTCACGTGATTGCGGCTAAGATTATCACACACATCACAATTAGAAAGGGCTTATCCCAGGAGGATAACCAGGGAATAACCAGCAACAAATCATTCAGGGGATTTCCCTGCAAATGATTTGTTGCTGGTTATTCCCCGGATGAGCCTTCTCTAATTTTGACACTGTGTGATAATCTTAGTCACGATTGCACAACTTTCCCTGGATAATGCCTTTCGAATCCCCCAATTACCCCATGTGATAAAGTCCTTAATTGTTGTTGCTGTTGTTCCCAGTAGCATTAATAGTTCTGAAATATGTTCTTGTATATTTATAGAAGAATATATTTCAGAACTATTAATGCTGCAAAAATGTCACTAATGACTGAAATGGTTGGCAGTGTGAGGTTCAGAAATATAGAGCACGATGGGGATGAAGATTAGCATGGTACATTCTTTTGGTCCTGTGCATAACTCTGGACTTAAGTCCCAGCAATAAAAAAAAGCTATTTGATGCATACTGTAGTCTTTAAAATACCAAAATGGATATTTTAAAATGTGAGTTATGGCTAAGTGTTCAAATTCAAGATTCAATTGTAATTTTTAAAAATATATAAAGAGAAGAATCCTTGGAACTGCCTGGTATAAAATACTGAGAATTACATAAAAGTTTTATTTTATCATACATTCATTAGAGGAAGATAAGGTACTAGAAAGCATACTTTTAAAATGATTAGTGTGGATTAATTCCTAGGAACCTATTTAACTGGAGGGAGAGAGAAGATATTCTGCCTTGCTTTATACCTGCAAAAAAGGTATAATAAATTTGTTACTTATACTGCATCACTGGGGCTATTGGAATAACATGGAATGGAACAGGTGTTTTTAACCACTCTCCAAGAAAATAAATAGGATTAACAAAATAAGAGGAGTATTGATTCACTGAGGGCCTGTGCAAACTGGCCATTAAGGCTGGCCTGGGGGCGGAGTCGGGCATGGCATCCACATGAACCATGCCCTGACTCCACCCCAGAGTGCTGTGACACCACGCACCGTACCCTGCTCCACATGGCATGAGGCATCACAGCGCTTCTCTGGCGCTGCGTCCACATGACACAGCACCAAAGGAGCACCTTAAAGCCACACCGCCGTGACTATTGTGCCCTTTTTGCTGCTCCTTTTTGCACCCTGGAAAGGCCAGATCGCGGCTGTAGCCCCAATGCAACACACCTGGGGGCAGTCTTCACAGCCCCTCAATTTGTCTTACGAAGAAGTCATTTTTTTCTTTCTTAAAGGTCATGTTACACCAGGTGTTGTCTGTTGTTGTCTTCATGCCTGCAAGGCTGGAATGGCCAGGCCCAGATCCATGCCATACTCTCTTTCTCAAGACCACCACCTCTTCCCTTCCTCATCCCTAGCTCTAATTAGGCACGTTCAAACCTGACTGAGGCAGAGGCATGAGGAGAAGATCCCTAGTGTCTCTGTTCCCCTGCTCTTTCTTTTGTTGTTTTCATTGTCCTTTATTTGTGAAGGGCAATATTCAAAGAAG
This sequence comes from Sceloporus undulatus, assembly GCF_019175285.1. NCBI lineage: Eukaryota > Metazoa > Chordata > Lepidosauria > Squamata > Phrynosomatidae > Sceloporus > Sceloporus undulatus. The sequence continues at coordinate 203,602,981 of NC_056525.1, read as the reverse complement.
AACTGCCTCTGTATGCAGAGGCTCTCCACATGATCAGGAACTTTAGAAAATCAGGGTTCCCAGTCACAAAGAGAGAGAGAACTTTTCTTCAGCCTGCCACCTTCCATACATATGGAAGTGATCGTGGAGATAGTTGGTTTATCATGCACTATCCATCTGTCTATCTATTTACTCAGACAAGAGGAAGAGGGAGTTGTTTTATCTTTGCTTTCAGTCTACCCCTTCTCCAATTCAGTATGTGGAGATATCCTCACCCTATTTAAATTCATCAGGTCAGCAATCCAGCCTCATCTGCTCAGTTTTGCCTTCTCCTTTCATTCACACAACCACCAGTTACTGTGTCCTGTCATTTTGGCTTTCTCCAATATCCACTTCTTCTTCTAACTAAGTGCAATGACCAGCAATGGCAGTTGTTGGGCACAATAGGCAGTGGGATCATTTGGGATCAAGAATGGGACCAAAGTGTTGAAAAGAGCTGGTCTGATGACCATTGCTTGCCTGTCCATGTTTAAAGACATAGGTTAAGAGATTACATTGGGACTGCATAGCAAAAATCTCTGCATATGGAATTATATATAAATAATGGTAGCAAATCTCCTGTGTTGAACAGCAACATAGCATGACTAAACCAAGGCACCAAATATGGAACCAAAGATACCAACCAACATGCACATGCACCCAGGCACAATATACAGTGCATATCTATACACAGTCCATGCAGAACTCCACTTAACGTGGCCATTCTCCATTAGATAAAAATGCTCACTCACTTCTGTAGGGGAAGTATGCATGTCTAAGACACCAACAGAATTTTAGCCATAATTAAATTTTTAGAAAATTAAGCTGTGTAATGGAGTAAAAATTCACCTTCAAGGGGAATTGAATTATTTGGCAGATGGCATACAACAAGTTGAAGTGCAGAGTTCTGTGCTTTGACCTAGCAAGTTCATTTCCTGGATACAGTGTATCAACAGATTGGTATAAGAACCCACTTCTTCCAATAGCTGCTCATGATAGAAACACTCTCAGTCTGATTTTTGCTGGTCAGGATAATGGTGTTCTGGTGGTGAAGATAGGGAGGTTTGAAAGAACTTCATTGTCATGAACATAACACTACTTGATAGGGTTTAGAGTTTCTGGGATTCCTAACTTCTGCAGGAGTAGTAGACCCATTAAAATGGTATCCCTGAATGCTCTGAGGGATTTCCCAGCTGTTAGAGTTGGTGATTCTGTTGATGTCCTGGTTGATCAGTGGAACAGGGGGTTGACCTGGGCAACTGACACAACTGCTCTTAGCTGTTCTTTACTTGGGGGTACAGAACAAACTCCTTGATTGGTTGGTTTGTTGTTTTTGGTGTTTGTTTGTGGAACTCAGTGTAATGAAGTACTTGGGTTGATGACTACAGCAATGGTGGAAAAAGACTCCAAATGAATCAGATCAAGCACTGATCTTTGCAACAATGGAACAGCAGCAATGGAACAATTTTTTTCAGTATCTATTATATCAGCTCAGTCTCATCCAGCACAGCTGTTCCAGGGCTATTACATCCTAGGTCTCAAACTGCTGAGGAGAAGCAATCAAAAAATGCTGTGATGAATTTGCTAAATACTTTGCATAGAAAATTGCTCGGTTTTGTTCTGACTTGACTCCACATTGACAGTAGAATCTGGGATAGTAACCGAGGCACCTACATGTCCAATTTTGATGGCTGAGTTTCATCTTGTTCAAGAACAAGTTATTTGGAAAGGTGAGGCCAGCCACTTGTCTGTTAGGCCCATTTCAATCCTGGCTAATCAAAGATGCCAAAGAAGAACTGGCCAGTTGGGTGGTGAAGGTTCTAAATGCTTCTTATGTGCCAACTTATTTAAAAGAAGGAATTGAAAGAGCTCTATTGGGGGAAAAAACTTCTATTGAAGAAGATTTGAGGGGAAACCTAAATTCCACCTATCTTGGCAACTGACAGCTAGTATCTAATCTCTCCTTCCTATATAAGGTCCTACAATGAGTGGCAGCAACACAATTCCAGGCTTTCAAAGGGCCAAACGAGATGGCCCGAAAGCAGCTTGGCTGCGACGATTTTATGGTTAGGGAACGCACACCAACCACATGGTCCCTAGCCTTAGAATGTGCTGGCAGCCTCATGGAAGCGTCCCATCCACACGGATGCCACCATGATGATATCACACATGCACTGTGTCTAAGCAGCGTGGCGCTGGCATGATGACTTTGCGCTGCACCAGGCCACTTATGGCAGCCAGGTGGTGACACAGAAAGCAGCTCTGAAGTGGAGCTCCTTTTCGGTGCATGCATTGTTGTTGCTGCAACCAAACTGCCGTGCCAACAATGCAGAGGGGAAAGCCCCCTCCCCTTCTCCTCTGTAGCACCAGCCCAGATGGGGTGCATTGAACACTTAAGGCACCAGGGCATCCCTTTCCCAGGCCAAAGAGAAGCAGCATTTTGCTGCTTCTCTTTGGCCTAGAAAAATGCTGGATTGGAGCCGCAGGGGCTGCTGGTGAGGTTGCCCTGGTCCCAATCCAGCGCAAACAGGGATGGCTTTAGGCCGCTTTAACTGTCCTAGCTCAATGCTAGAGAATTCTGGGAACTGTAGTTTTGTGAGACATTAAGCCTTCTTTTCACAATAAACTACATTTTCCAGGATTCCCTAGCACTAAGCCAGGGCAATAAAACTAGTCTCAAACTAGTTTCTGCAGTGGGCTTTGGACCGAAATCTGACTCCAGAAGCTTTGGACTAGAACTCTCATCATCTCTTCCTATTAGCCATGCTATGTCAAGCTGGTGGTAGGTGCAGTATTAAATTTCTGGAGGGCATCCATTTGAGAAAGGCCAATTAGAAACAGATCATCAGGATCAGACAAAAGTTTCAATTGCAATGTTGCTGCAGACCACAGGAAGAATCACATCAAAAGCAGTGACTTTAAATGTCTCTCCACTTTTATTTTTATTGCTATTCTCCCTTATACATTCAGCAAGGATTTTATTAGTCCATAACAGAACTAGATTTCCTAATGATGCAACCAAGCTTCAGAGATGTTGGAATAAAAGCCCTAGTAAGGATTATGCAGTTTATTAATATGGCAGTAAATTGGTTCTAATAATACAAGTAGTAAGAGTATAGTAATCATAGTGAATAATAGCTAGAAGTTTTTTATCTGTATATTTACTGCCTTGTTAACAATAATTACCATTCACCTTTCTTTTTTATATAGAATGTCTACACTTACAATGACAGTTTTATTCTGTTTCTTTTTTCTTTTATTTTGCATAATTCTGACTCAGTAACTACAAACTTTTGACATGTGAGCTTTGATTCACATATCTTTTCTAAAAAGATGTGTTATGATGTGATTTACCATTAGGCATAGTATTTTTTTTAGGAAAAAAACCCCTTAAGTAATGCATTTAAGACTATGTTTTTAATTATAAATGCAGGCTTTGTTGTGATGTACACAATACTATGTCATATGTCAAAACAAATTAATTGGTGTTTAAGAAAGGGTAAAGGAAAAGTAATATAAGAAGTTTTCTGGGGTTTTTTTTTTTTTGTTTCGTTTTTGTTTTGTTTTTAGAAGAGAGACTTAATAAGGTATTTAGGACATTCCTGTTCATGAATACACTTAATACACTACCAATAGAGTAATTGTCAAAAAATGGTTTTTAGAATATTTATATTTTGATCTCAATGTGATTTTATGTGGTGGTAGTGGAGGAAGACAATGAAGAAGAAAAAGAAGTTGTAGCACTTGTTGTGGAAGAAGTAGAAGAGCAATTGTTGCATCTGACATTTCCCACATGAATTCTTTCTTTCAGTTTCTCGGTAGCTTCTCACTGTTTGTTGGTCCATACTTTTCTGAGTGTCTTCCAACTGGCTGGCCAGCAAGTCAAAGCTAAGGGTGTATCTGCATAGAAAACTAAAGATCGTGTAAAACTACAAATCCCAGTATTCCATAGGATAATGCTACTGCACTTAAAGTGGTATCGAAGTGCATTGTTTCTGCATCCTCAACCTGAGCAGGCTGATTGATATTAATAATATTAAGGTGAAAACTATACCTATGAGGCTGAAAATACACATGTTGTTCTAAATGTCAGAAGAGTTAGCAGGAAGAGTATACCCTCTGTGGATCTAAATGAGCCTAAATGTTTTAATGTCTACCAGGTACAAATGTCTATCATCTAAAAGTTTGAATGAATACCAAGTAGGGATGGAACGGAAATTCGTCAATTTCCCTGCTTGGGTTGAATTTGGAGTCCCTAGCCTTTCAAGAGATTTAGATGGGAAGAAAATTGGCACAGCAAAAGCTCCAGCAAATTGTGGCAACTTTTGTTGTTGTTGTCGGCATAGCATAAACTGCATAGTTTCTGAGAGCAAAAGTTTGAAAAACTACACAGCTTTGCAGTCAAAACCTACACTCACATTCTTTTTCACTACACACAGAATGCTGCATAGTTTCTTGGGGGGGGGGGGAACACCATCACCAACTTACACTGTTTTTCATTATATCCTTGTGGAAAGTGCAGAAAATGCAACATTAAATTGCACACTATACTCCTATGCAAACAATGTGGTGAAATATTCTGTGCTGTGGCTTCAGCTTTTGCTGGTTTGAAAGTAGCTCAAACCAAATATTATACAGCAAGCAAAGAATTTTAGGCCATCTGCAGCTACAATCATATATGGTTTGCTGTGCAAAACTGCTGATTTTATGTGCCATTTGTGTTATGTAATATTTTTATTGAGCAACATTGCTGTTAACTGTGTAGAAAAAAGAATTCTTGTACAAAATACACATGCGACTGCCTGAAATGAGTCATTCATCTATAAAAAGCTGCACCAATTTCAGGGTAGGCTGCGCAGTTCTCAGGAAGACCAGCTTAACCTCTGGAAAACTATGTTGTATTCTGGGAAATCTGTATAGATTTTGTATAAAAGCTGTGTAGTTTTCCTTCATTGCAGGAAAAATAATTCCTGAGTGTCTCAAAAATATTTGTACAATATTGCCAAAATCCGACCATTTCTCTCCGCCTCTACTGCCAAGATAATGGTCCATGCCCTAGTGATCTCACGACTTGATTACTGTAACATCCTCCTGGCTGGGCTTCCTCTTTCTCACCTCCGTCCTTTAATTTCTGTCCAGCATTCAGCTGCACGCATTATCACATCCACCCACCGCTCTGACCATATCTCTCCTGTGTTGGCATCCTTTCACTGGCTCCCCCTCCCTTTCCACATTCAATATAAGCTCCTGCTGTCGACGTTTAAAGCCCTCCATGGGCTGGCCCCTCCTTACTTATCAGACCTTATTTCTCCGCACCTTCCCACTCGGGCCCTCCGTTCTGGTAGTCAAGGTCGGCTGTCCCAGCCCAGGATTTTGTCTGCCCCATCTTGGATTCACCCCTTTTCACTCGCTGCCCCTCACTCCTGGAACCTTCTTCCCCCACGAGCAAGGGCCATCACTTCTTTAACCAGCTTCAAAATGGAGTTGAAGACCATCCTGTTCAGAGAAGCATTCCCAGGCCTTGCATAATTGTCGCTTGCTACTTGATGTTCTTTTTGTGCCTGTTTTATTGAACCATTTCCTGTATTACTATGTACTTTATATGTATTATCCTACTAGAGAGGCAGGCTAGCTCCAACAGGCCTCCCTGGATGAAGATTAACCATCCAGGAGCTGAGGCTCCTGTGTTTGTGCCTGTGCCTTTACCATCTGGGCAGCAGCTGAGGCCAAGGACCTTGGACAGGGGGCGGGGCCAAGGCCTCTGAGGCTTCTTCTGCCCTGCTGCATCACCACCAGCCAGCTCCAAGCCAAGCTGAGGCTCCTGTGTTTGTGCCTGTGCATTTACCATCTGGGCAGCAGCTGAGGCAAGGAACTTGGACAGGGGGCGGGGCCAAGGCACCCACCCGAGGGACTGTTTTGCCGCCTCGCGGCATCTCTGGAGGGGAGGAGGAGTTGGTGGGAGCGGCTCCTGCTTAAAGCAGGCCCGCCGGCCCCCCCGGAAGGAAGATGCCAGCGCCAGACCAGCTGGGCGCGCACCCGCCCAAGGGACTGTTTTGCCGCCCCGTGGCGTCTCTCGAGGGGAGGAGGAGTTGGTGGGAGCGGCTCCTGCTTAAAGCTGGCCCACCGGCCCCCCGGAAGGAGGACGCCCGCGCCAGACCAGCTGGGCGCGCACCCACCAGACGGACTGTTCGGCCGCCCCACGCGGCGCTTCTGGAGGAGAGGAGGAGTTGGTGGGAGCGGCTCCTTGTTAGAAGCCGGCCCGCCGGCCCCCCGGAAGGAGGACGCCAGTGCCAGACTAGCTGGGCGTGCATCTGCCAGAGGGATTGCTGCAAGCTGCCATGCCTCGCTGCCGGGCGGCTTTTGAGTCGCCTACAGACTGATATTTTGGATTTCAGCCGTGACAGCCAGATAGTGCAGAGAGAGAATGATTGTAGTGTCTCTTCTCTGCACTTATTGTTGCACTGTGAGGGGAGGGGAAGGGTATGGATGCGGGGAGTGTTTCGGTTGGGGAGGCAGAGGTTAACTCTTTAAGCAAGAATGAGGCTCCTATTGAGGTAGTGTGGGACAAGGGGAGGTATGGCGGTAGGAGAGTGGACCAGCATTACAGGAGAAGGCGAGATCGATGCTTAATATCTATCCCGCCTTCCTGTCCCTCTTCTAACCAAAGAGACCTGAGGGTCGCTCCAACCGTACCACAAACCCTGTCTCTGCTCCTGTGCAATGCCAGGTCCATTAACAACAAATCCCATATTATATATGATCTGCTCGAGGATAACAACTGTGACCTGGCTTGCATTACTGAGACCTGGCTTGGGCCTGAGGGAGAAGCTGTATGGGCTCAGGCCCTGCCTGCCGGGTACTCAGTGAAGGACCAGACTAGGTTAGGTGGGTGGGGGGGGGTGTTGCCTTGGTGCATAAGAACACCTTGTCTCTAACCAGGAACCATGTTTGACAAACTTCCTATATCGAATGTATTTACTTGACCCTGAAGGCCAGAGACAGTCTAGGGATTCTGTTGGTCTATCGGCCACCCCGTGCGCTAACAGACTCCCTTAACGAGCTGACACCGCTAGTTGCGGAGCTGATGCTGGAGTCCCCCAGGCTTTTGGTCCTGGGAGACTTCAACATCCCCTTTGCGGCCAACTATGTTCCATCCAGTGCGGCTTGGGAATTCATGGATACCATGACAGCCATGGGCCTGTCACAGCTGGTCTCGGGGCCTACGCATTTTGCAGGTAATACACTTGATATGGTTTTTTGTACGGACATGGAAATTCCGTGGCCGGAAATAACTAATATTTCCCCCCTGTCATGGACGGATCATTTCCTGGTGGAGGCAAAAATCAAGGCTTCTACCCAGATCCCTCCCGGGGTTGGTGGACCTATTCGAATGGTCCACCCTCGAAGGCTGATGGAACCCAAGAGGTTCCAAGAAGCCCTAGAGGGGTATACGGTTGGAACCGACGGCGATTCTGTTGATGCCCTGGTTAACATCTGGGATACTAATCTCTCTAGGGCTATACACAGTATCGCTCCCAAGCGCCCTCTCAGGCCTGCTTCCAAAAGGAAGCCCTGGTATACAGAAGATCTCCGGGCAAGGAAGCGGGTCCTGCGATGGCTAGAGCACGTCTGGCGGAAACACCAGCGCTTACCCGACCAGACTCTCCTAGACCATCTTTTGAAGGACTACGGAGAGGCGATACGTGCAGCTAAGAACTCGTTCTACGGTGCACGTGTCGCGTCCGCGGAGTTGTGTCCGGCAGAGCTGTCCAGGGTAGTGAGGGAGCTAACTCAGCTCCCTCCTGCTCTGAACCCTATTCTTGAACCATCAAAGGCCTGCTGTGACCAATTTAACAACTTCTTCGCGGATAAAATCTCTCGGATAAGCGAAGGTCTAGATGCCAGTATTAAAGTAGAAACCAGAGCAGAGGTATCCAGAGCTCCTGTGGATTCGGTTATACTGAATCACTTTGAGTCTGTGAGTACCGAGGATGTGGACAAGATCCTTAGAAATGTTAGGAAGACGACCTGCTCTCTCGATCCCTGTCCCTCATGGCTAGCGGCTCAGGGGGGACCGGTAGTAACTTCAATGTTACACCGGATTATTAATACATCTCTGAGGGATGGGCAATTTCCATCTAATCTAAAATTGGCCACTATAAAACCTTTGTTTAAAAAGCCCTCCCTTGACCCCCTGATGCATAATAATTACTGGCCAGTTTCGTTGCTGCCATTTTTGGGGAAGGTGATCGAGAAGGCGGTTGCAATCCAGCTTCAATCGATCTTGGATGAAACGGATTATCTAGACCCATTTCAAATCGGCTTTCGGGCGGGCTACGGGGTTGAGACGGCCATGGTCGCCTTGGTCGATGATCTCCGTCTGGGCATGGACAGGGGTAGCGTGTCCCTGTTAGTGCTCTTAGACATCTCAGCGGCTTTCGATACCATAGACCATGGTATCCTTCTGGAGCGCCTGGCAGAGTTGGGCATCGGGGGCACTGCGCTCCAGTGGTTCTGATCCTACCTCTCTGGGAGGCTCCAGATGGTGCAGCTGGGGGACATGTGCTCCGATAAGAGGGCCCTTACATCTGGTGTCCCTCAAGGAGCCATTCTGTCTCCCATGCTATTTAACATTTACATGAAACCGCTGGGAGAGATCATCCGGAGGCATGGGGCGCGGGGTTATCAGTACGCTGATGACACCCAAATAGTCTTCTCTATGTCTCCGACTGATGCAGTGACCGGGGATGGCATCTCTCCTCTCGTGGCCTGTCTGGAGTCGGTAATGGGCTGGATGAGGGAAAACAGACTCAGCTTGAATCCAGAGAAAACGGAAGTACTCGTGATAGGTTCTCCCGGCCCAGGGATGGCGGTGGCTCCACCTGTCCTGAACGGGATCACGCTTCCTGTGAAGGACTCAGTACGCAGTCTGGGGGTGCTCCTTGACTTGTCGCTCCACCTTACATCTCAGGTGGATGCGACAGTCAGGAGCACCTGTTATCAGCTTCGGCTGATACACCAGCTGCGCCCCTACCTGGGCCGGAGGGACCTTGAAACAGGAGTACACGCTCTGGTACCATCCCCGGAAGCTGCAATTGGTGCAGAACATGGCAGCAAGACTGGTCACTGATACATCCAGGACCAACCATATTACACCGGTCTTAAAAGACCTACATTGGCTGCCTATTCACTTCCGGGCGCAATACAAGGTGTTGGTTATAACCTATAAAGCCCTAAATGGCTTGGGCCCAGGGGACTTAGAAGACCGCCTCTCTCCGTACAATCCGCCCCGCACACTCAGATCAACAGGGCAGCATTTATTAAGAGTTCCAGAGGCCAGATTAGTTAACACCTCTAGAAGGGCCTTTTCCATCTCGGCCCCCGGAACTCGTGCCCACTGAACTCTGCTCAGCTACCTCCTGCCCAATTTAAGAAGGGGTTAAAACACTTTTCTTTGAGCAGGCCTACCCCTGACTCTCCCCCTGAATGCCTCCCCCCCCCTTTTTTTGCCAGCTGCACTGATGACCCGGCATGAGTTTTAAGTTAATTGTATTGTTGTTGTTGTTTCCTGCCCGTTATCTTTATGTATATGTAATTGTATGCTGTAAACCGCCCTGATGTTTTTGAAGGGCGGATAAAATAAAGCTATTATTATTTATTGATTTTAGATTAGATTAATTATTATTATTATGAAGCCAATCCCTCCCTCCAGTCCACCTGCCTTGGTCCAGGCCTTGGGGGTAGAGAGGAACTGCTGGACCTCATCCCCTTCCCCACCATTACTCCCTTCTCCTTTTGTGTGGTGTCTTTTTAGATTGTAAGCCTGAGGGCAGGGAACCGTCTAATTAAAATGATTGTATGTACAGCACTGTGTAAATTTACAGCGCTTTATAAATACAGGTTAATAATAATAATAAAATAATAAAGCTACAGGATGAAAAACTGGTTCATTGTTGTCAATATCTATTGGGAAAAATTAATAATTTCTCAGCCTACTTTTTGAGATGTTATTAGTCTAAAAAGCCAAACATTATAGCCATTGTGATTTTCCAATGTAAGTCAATAAGGGAAAGGTGACAATCTGGATTTCCAAATTTCAGTTTGGATTTAGGGACCAGTTTAGATTAGATCTGTTTTGACCTGGATTTATTTGCACCCAGATCCATTGCAGATTTGGGCTCTGATCCAAATGGGGCAGGCATGTCCAGTCCAGTTTTTTAAAATGCATCCTTGGAGCAATTAGTTGTATCTATTTTGTTTATGACAAAATTACCATTCTTGGAACCTTTAAAGAGAGAAAACAGCTTTTTTATATCAACTACAGGAGGATGATTTGGGAGCCCAAAAGGGGCCCAGAGGAAAGGAAAGCAGAAGTATATCCATTATTATTATTTTAAAAAATTGAACCCCCACTAGGTCATTTTGCTCTTGGGGTACTTTCATCTCACATGTAATAATGTGCTACAGTAAATTTTTGATCAGTATCACAATTAACCATTACTCATCCCACTTTTTGAAATATTATTAGTTTAAGTACTGCTACTAACAAAACACAGTTTTCTGCTCTTCCCATCCACACATAACATACCTATTAAAGCAATCTGTGAAATTAGTTTGAGATAAACTGTACAACAATTTTATTCATAGCCTTCCTGTATCTCACACTGTTAATTTGCATCACAGCTCACTAAATAGTGCCTAATGTTTATTGCATTTAACTGAATGTATACGATTTGAGGGTTCGCCAGGGACCGATTATCATAATTATACATGTTTCTATGGAAACCCACAAGTCTATCAGTTTTGATTCATTATATTGTTATACCTTCTAGCACTTTCTAATTATTAGGTGCCCATTAAAAAAAAGTCTCCATCTTGCGGTTACTATAGAAATGAGCTATAGACAGGCCTCAGTTTTTAACCCTTAGACAGCCAGAGTACTGAACCTTGTTTTTAATCCTACAAATTGAAACACAAATTTGTTTTTAAGCTGCCAGCTTTTCAGAGAAGTGAATCACATGCTTATTTAACCGATTTAGGTTAAGATGGCTTTAAAGATGGCTTTTCCCCCCATGAACTTGCTTGTTTTTAAAATGAAATTTGGCAGAGACTCATTAAATTAATAAATGTAGCTATCAGAAAAACTCTTTCAGAATCTAGTGATGTGTATCCATCTTTGCCATTATTACACTATGCATACGAATAGATATGAGTACAGCCATCAGTACCTATGTATGCTTCTTTAACCATTTATTAACACAGTCTAAGGATGTACAGATTAGCTTGTATCTGTACCATATCACTTTTGCATGTATTCAAGCAAAATTCGATTCCATCCATTTTCCACATCATTTTACGTTGCATGAAAATTTGCAATATTTTTGTATGCAGGTTTAACTAGTCTATTCATTTAATATGCATCTGTATCTATCATGTGTATATTTGCACATGTCTTTCATCAAGACATACCTTTTTGAGACAATTTTTAAGCTGAGAATTTTAGCATATCCTTGGGAGAAATGGAAAATCCAAAGAATCATTCTGATCTGCCCATTAGTCTGGGAAGTGAAAGTTAGGTTAGTTCTCTGAAAAATGAGAATGAAACAAATTATCCAAAACCTCTTATACTGTATTGTATAAATACACGGTATTTTACAGAACAAAGCAATTTTGAATACTACACAACTGTGCTGGAGTTACAGTATTGTGGAAAGTTTGTACACAGTATCACTTCATTCTTTTCTTGTATTAATTCTTCTATAATTCTTCACCCTTAGAAGCTTTGGCTTGATTACAGTCAAAAGGATTTTATTTTCTCCTCATTCTGCAATTTTTAAATTATTCAATTCAATTTATTCAATTAATTAATTAATTAATATCCCATCACAGTGGCCTGTTCTTGTTGTTCTGTGCCTTTCAAGTCTTTGTTGATGTGCTTTTTAAGTCCTCTTCAATGTATGGTGAGCCTTTTATAGGGTTTGCTCAGCAACATTTATTCAGGAGGTTTGCCATGGTCTTCCTTTGAGGCTGAGAGAGTGTGACTTGCTCACAGCAGCAGATTACCCAGTGGGTTTCTATGACTGGGTGGGGATTTGAACCATAGTTTCCCAGAGCCCTAATCCAACACTCAAACCACTACAATAAACTGATGGTATAGGCAGTTTATAGAATATTAAAACCAGACCAGACTGTGTGGTATGTCTGTGTGTTTGTGTGTGTTATTTTTAAAAGCTATTAAATAGTCTATAGATTTAAAACCAATTAGAAGTGCCTTTTAATTTAGATCAGTAAACTTCTCCCAAAGTGACAGCTCATCCTTCACACCACATGTCTATTTATTTCAGAAGTTAACACTTCATTCACTAACTTGAGAACAGACCAGACTTGCATATTAAAAGTATTCAAAAATGTGTTGACACCAACAAAAACGAGTAAGATAAGCCTAATTCATAAAGTGAATAATAAAAGGTAAGGAGGAATAATTTGTGGTCCAATTTGTGCAACTGGAATGTTAGACTGTAAATTTGTTTATTTTGTCCTGAGGGGAATGAATAACCACAGTAAAATTAGGTTTGCCCTGAGAATACCATCTTCTTTTCTCCCTTTTCCCCCCTTCTCTCTGTCTGTCTCTCTCGCACACACACACGTGCACACATACACATAAACACACATTCTTGCTCTTGTAGACTTGTTCTTTTTGTGTATGTGAATCTTTTTTGAGTCTATAAAGCTATAATTTAAAAAAGAGCAAAAGGAACCAGATACATTAATACCTTTGTAAAATACTGAGAATAAAACTTTTAGTATCATTAATTGCTCAAATAACAATACAGCTTTTCTCTAAAGATAATGAAGTGCAAAGGAAGATTAAACTAGCAAATATACTGTTTGCAATATGCCATATCTACCTTTAAAAACAAACTCTCGAAATCCCTCAGGATAGATGGCATTTAAGTTCTATGAGGCAACACCGCAGCAGAAAAAGCATGTGCACATGTTACATGTTCATTGTCATTGTGCATTTCCATCATGAACATATCAGTGGAAGCCCTGTGCCAGTTATGGCTTTCCATTGCATGTTTACTGAAAACAATCATCGTTAGAAATTTTCAACTATAGCAGGATATTACTGTATAGGTGTGCATATGTTTTGCCTATAGATTAAACACAAAGTGTGAAGCTACCCCCTTGATGATTTTCTGTTACCCACAAAACCAGCAATTTCCCATGTATGTCTATAACTTTTCCGGAGTTATTACCATTTAACCATTTTAATATTACTGAGGTGAAGCAAAGAGGTAATTTAATCAGATAATTTGCAAAATGTCACTAATGAGTAAGTGAATATGCAAGATAAATTAGAATGCATATATGTTTATATTAAATAGACACAATTAGATTTATATTGGGGGAGGCCTGCTTAACATTTCCCTAGGACATTTAGCAGGCAGAAATAAACATGTTTGTACATTTGCTTCTTCCATCTTCCACCATTCCTTAGTTCACAGGCCTCTCCATTGTTTCTGTTCTTTATTCTCATTATTTTGTTCAGAATTCTGTCATCTCAGATTCTGATGATTCCAAAATTCATCTCAAAGTGAGGCATGCTTAAAACCATAGCAATCTATTCTCATAATTACACTTTACTCTGTGCTGAGCTACAGAGTTTTTTCTAATTCAATGCTTCTAAACACTAAATTGAAAGAACAGTTTGAAGCCACCCGCAAGATGTCACAGAAGGCCAAATTCAACTGAAATTTGGACACAACCATTTAAACACTGCACATAAAATTTATGCCTTGGCTTATATTAGTTTATGCCATTGGGGAGGTGGGTGTGCAGGACTGTGAACAATCACACTGAAGAAGTTGTGAGGTAAGAAGAGGAGTCCTCTTATGAAATTGCAATTGTTTTAAAAAAGGGAAAGCAGAAAGTAGAATGAATTGTAGATCTCAGTGGAGAGATCTACTATGCGATTCTCAGGGATCTCTGCTGAGGCTGGTGTTTCTTAACTTGTTCATCAGCACTCTAGAGATAAGGATGAGCAATGAAATCACCGTGTGGTGGTGAGAACAAAAACAAATTGCAAAGAGATCTAAGAGGATCTTTCCAAAGAAGAGGAGTGATTAAAATGACGAATGTTGTCCAATGTAGACAAGTTTAAATTGATGCAAGCAGGAGCAAAATATACATATATCACATTTTCACATATACACTGATGAATCCTAACCTGGCAATAACTGACTATTAAAAAAAAACCCTTAAGGTTGTGCTGGTTAGCTTGGTGAAACTTCAAATACAGTGTGTGGCACCTGTGAAAAGAAGGGGAAAATCCATGTCCATCTTAGTTAGAAAAGAACTCTAAGATAACACTGCTGACATCACAATGTCCTTATACAAAGCTCAGGCGAGACCACATTTGAAGTGCTATGGATAGTTGTGGTTACTGCATCTCCTAAACAACATTGTGAAGCTGGAAAAGGTGCAGAAAAGGCAACCATAATCATCAAAGTATCTGAGCAACTTCCACGTGAATAAAGGTTACAATGTTTGGGACTTTTTAACTTAGGAAAAGGTTGTGTAAGGGAACGACATTGTAACAATGTATAAAATAATGAATCATGTTCAGAAAATGAAAAGGAAACAGGTGAAAATACTACAGTACTGGGTCTCCCAAATAAATTGAATGGTGGAAGATGCAAGGGAGATAAAAGGAGGTACTTTACAATATAGAGCACAGTTAAACTGAAATTTATTCCAGGATGATATACTAATGGCCACCAACTTGGATGGCTATGAGAGTGAATGAGTTGTTGGAAGATAAAGTTATCAATGGCTACTAGTCATGATGGCTATACATTACCTTCTGTATAAAAGGCAGTATGCTTGCCAATGCCAATTGCCATAAAACATTGTCCCTTGGTTTCATTCAAAATAATTAACTACTTTTAATTTTTTTTTTGTCTGAATGCATACGTTAACCAATTTTTTTAATTGCTGTATAATTCATCATTGTAGAAATATGTGTGGGTGCATACTTGGTTGCAGTAAAGGGGACAGAAGGGATCAAGGTGGTGTGACCTCCAGATTATCAATCCTACGGATGATCAATCCTCACACCCTCTCTCTTCAATAACTAGTTTGGGCAAACCAGTACAGAGCAGATGAATGCCACTGCTTCTCCTGTCCCACTTGTGGGCTTCCCAGAGACATCTGGTTGGCCTTTGGGTGGACAGAATCGTGGACTAGTTAGATGTTCTCTCTGATCCAGTATTGTTCTTTATATGTTCTTGTACTCTGTGGGATCCATGGGTTGTATGCAATGTTATACTCATGGATAACATTAAAAGATGATTGTGCAATCACATGCGAAGCAACAACAGCTAATAAAGTACAAGTTAATCCAATGTAATAGAAATTGTTTAAGACTGGCTCAATAACCAGTACAATGGCTTAATAACCAGTGAATTGGTTTGTAGAATAGCTTGTAAAAATGTTTCTGGAAAAACTATTGCAACAGCTTCTGGAAGAGTCTACACAACTACCTATAGAGTGTCTGGTTGCTGGTTTGTATATGATCTTACACAATGGGATGATTGGTTGAAGACCAAGAAATCCACACACCCTTTCTTGCCACTTCCTACCTTTGCTTCCAGATAATAAAAGCTATGTATCTTGGAATTCTGTGTTAGTGAGCATATGAAGATGTGCATGAGAAGCTGAAGTGGACTCTGAACAAAGAATGGTTTGAAAAGGTGGAGGGCTGGACAAAGGATGAAAAATCCAGAAGCAACAAAAAAATGGAGAAAATAACTTTTAAAAAATATACAGTGTTTCCTTTTCCCTGATTACTTTAGACTTAGCTGCAACAACATCTCAAAACTGCAAGTATGTACAGTAGGTCATTGTAGTTTACTAAAAGTGGATCTCTGCCACTCTTTCTGATATTAAGTATTTATATAATTATATTATTTATCTTAGGTGGTATTGAAATCATTATACTTATGCATTGTACTTATTTGCAATTACTGTAAATGTGCTTAGATTTGGGTGTTCCACTTGAGCATCAAGATTTTTAAATGTTTATTATTGGTAGAAAACAAAGACATTACCAGGCTAATATACAGAAGTCATTTCTTTCCATAATTTTGGGCAAACTGAACATTGTAAAAACATTTTTTTTTGTATGATCCCTTACTTTGCTTCTCTCTCTCCCTTCTGTCTCTCTCTCCATCTATCTATAAGCACAGTTCATGGACATCTTAGCAGACATCTTACCATTTTGAAATTGTTAGCACTTATCTCCTGAATTTACAATTTCAGCTAGGCTACAGTTTCAGCCCCTTCATTTGTAAATGTCTGTAGTCCTGCCAGTTTCTGTGTAATTCGAAGTTCCTGTTAAAAATTATATTGCAAAAATGATTAAAGCAAAACATGGCATTAATAAAATTAATGCCTGAAAATAGGTGTATGAGAATAATAGTTAGTGAAGATTTCTAGAATCAATTAATTGCATGAATGTCATTGCTATGTAGCATTGTGTAAAATGATCTTACATTGCATACTTCATGCAACGAGGGAAAATGGGCAGCTTGAAAGATGTGTATATGTCTACAAGACAAAATAATTCATCTTCTGGCCTCGATTAAGAAGAAGAGCCCTCCTTCCATGGTATCTGCCTTGGTCCAGGCCGCAGAGGGAGAGAGGAACTGCTGGACCTGATCCCCTTCCCCACCACCATTCCCTTCTCCTTTTGTGTCCTGTCTTTTTAGATTGTAAGCCTGAAGGCAGGGAAGCGTCTAATTAAAATAATAATTGTAAGCCGTTCTGAGAGCCTTTAGGGCTGAAGGGTGGGGTATAAATTCTGTAAATAAATAAATAAATGATCTAAATTATTATGTTGCCCAGTCCTTGTTTGGATGATAGGTATATAGGAGTATCCTACTAAGTAAGAAGAAGTGAGGAGAAAAGAATACTATGCCCCAAACCCAAATTAAAGTAGTAACTCCTGCCATCTCAACTAAAACTAAAAGCTTTGAAAAAGTAGAAGTAAATAAATATATTCAGCTCTTATTAATCCCTTTCCAAGATATACAACAGAGCTGGAAATGGTGTGGCCCACAGGCTGCACATGCCTCATGGCAGTCCATTGTGGCACTTGATCACTGGGACCCACCTAGATTTCTCCACCACCATCATGCTGAAAGTCCAAGCTCCCAGAAACTCTGAAAATTCCAGCTGAAAACAGACTCATTGGAATGTGTTTTTGCTTGTAAATGCTGTTACCCTCCCGCCCAGTAACAACAGCAAAAGCACAAAAATATCAGAAAGTGACCAGAATTGACTTCTGATGTCCCAAGAGTCTATTGCCAAGTGTCTTTGCGCAGTCTACTGGGCCAAAAATAGTTCCCCAACCCTTGAAGAGTGGTCACCCTTACTATATAACGTGTTGAATTAAATCCAATATCTTCCTTTCATGAACAGAGATTTCCTTCAATCTGTTGCAATAGAACAGTTCCTTCCTTCCATCTGGTCTAGCAAGGCATATTTTACTGGAAAAACAGAGAACAGGCAATACCTGTTAATTCCCCTACTTCTGCCTCCTAACCTGTCTTGAAATTATTCACTAGAAGCTTGGGGATCCCTTAAGAACAGTGAGAAGGTGCTACTAGGAGCCCAAGAGGGAGTAGAAATCTACTAGGATCTCTTCTACCCATGCTACACTTTTCACCAGTGGGACCATTTTGAGCAGAGTTCTACTCAGGGAATGCTCTCATGGCTACACAGGGAGCTGCATCCAATTCCTCATTAGCATACATATCCCAGCTTCATTTTGCTGTTGTTGGTGTTGTCAAAGATTTATTTTTGCCATGAAGACTTTGGATCTATCCAGTCCTCAGTTACTAGCAATCTATCGAGAGTTGAGTGAATTTCACAGTGCCATATTAAGGAAATTGGGAAGCCCTGGAGCAGTTTTAGCAAAAGGGTTGCTCGCCTTTGCAACTAAATGTTTTGGAATTAAAGTTTATTGGCTTATAAATGAGTCTTCCTTATTTTCTCTTTTCTCCTCCAAACTGCTGCTGCTCAGAATTTTTTGAGCCACCCCTGCCTCCACCAAAATAAGATAATGTGTGCACTTTGACAACAAGAACAAGTGGCTGCTGGTCAGCATCCCTCTTCCTCCCTTTGTTTTCATGGCCATAACAGGAGTTGCTGACCCCTAACCTGAACAAAGTCATGGCTAAGAGAAGTAGAGGGTGCCTTGAGTGATGCACATTCTAAGTGCTCACAAATTCCAGCGTGGAAGAGGCAGGACTAGCCTGAGGCAAAATAGTCAGTAATATCACATCCACAAAGCTGAGTTCATTGCACCCTGAACACACATAGAAATGACAATTAGAAGAGCAACTTATTTCAGATCAACAGGTAAAACCAACATAGTCCACACTGCTTTGGCATTTGCCTCCTATTTTCATAAGTGAAAGACATGGGCCCCCAAAAGACAAAAAGGAAGTATTTTCATATTATTATTATCATCATCACCACCACTACCACCATTATTATTTATATCTTGCCATCCCTCCAACATGGGATTACAGGTGACTAACAATGTATCTAAAACAATACAGATTAAAAACTACACAAAGTATTTAGATAAAAGTATAAATACAAAGTTATCTAAAAATTGATTAAATAATTTATCAGGTTAAAATGTTAAACATTAAAAGCATTACAAGTCATTAAAAGATTACTATGTATGCTTACCCTGTCGTTCCAGCACCCACCCCCCCCGGCCCCTACATACAGTGCTTTTTGTTACTTTTATCCATGAGGAATTACTAGTGCAATTTGATTTGTCCAGATTTTTAAATCAGAAGTACATACCATCAATTTCAATTAGTCTGCCTTTCCAGTGAAGTAGACTTAAATACTCCTTATTTAAAGCAAGTCTTATTCAAGCATTCTAAGTGTGTCAAATAACTTCTATGCCTGGAGGGTTGCAGCTTGAACTATCTGTATAAACTGGTTCATTCCAGGCTCTCAGTCTATACACAATGTCAAGTTATAATAGACTGACATCACCTTAACTTTTAGAATCATAGAATCATAGAGTTGGAAGAGACCACAAGGGCCATCCAGTCCAACCCCCTGCCATGCAGGAAATCTCAATCAAAGCATCCCCAACAGATGGCCATCCAGCCTCTGTTTAAAGACCTCCGAGGAAGGAGACCCCACCACACTCCAAGGGAGTGTGTTGCACTGTTGAACAGCTCTTACCGTCAGGAAGTTCTTCCTCATGTTGAGGTGGAATCTGTTTTCCTGTAGTTTGAACCTATTAGCCTGTGTCCTAGACTCTGGAGCCGCAGAAAACAAGCTTGCTCCCTCCTCAGTATGACATCCCTTCAAGTATTTAAACAGGGCTGTCATATCACCTCTTAACCTTCTCTTCTCCAGGCTAAACATCCCCAGCTCCTTAAGTCATTCCTCATAGGACATGGTTTCCAGACCTTTCACCATTTTAGTCACCCTCCTTTGGACACACTCCAGTTTTTCAACATCCTTTTTAAATTGTGGTGCCCAGAACTGGACACAATATTCCAGGTGGGGCCTGACCAAAGCAGAATAGAGTGGAACTATTACTTCCCTTGATCTAGACACTATACTTCTATTGATGCAACCTAAAATCGCATTGGCCTTGTTCCAAGATCCCCCGTGGATAACAAAATCTGTGTATGCTCAAGTCCCATTAAATATAATGACATAGCAAAATGGTGTCCCTTATAATAAATGGAAAATCAAGGTTTGATATTTGAAATTTATACTTTTTTGGAACATTTTCAAACTGTGGATGCTTGAATCTGTGTATAAAAAAATCTGTGTATAAGAAGGGCCAACTGCAATTCTCTAGCAGCAAATTCTAAATATACCACCAAGCTAGAAATCCTAGGATAGAGCCATGAAAGTTAAGACAATGCTAAACTGATGTAATTGTATAAATACTCTTAGATACCAAATAATTCAGAAAGCTTCCAGGTTCTCTGGATTAGACTATCACTTTCCTTGCATAAGAGGGTGAGATAAAGGGCAAGCAGAATGGTGAGACTAGCATGCTTCTCCATCTCATGTTCATTTTACTCAGGTACAATAACACCTGAATACCATAGGACTTTTGTCCTGGCTCATTCTAAAGACATTGTTGAATTTATTTAATGTATCCAATCATAGAACTCAAAATCCATGCAAAACAAATTATTGTGAAGGCTTTCACAGCTCCATAGTTTTTTGTGGGGTTTGGGGGCTATGTGGCCATGTCCTGGAAGAGTTTGTTTCTGATGTTTCGCCAGCATGTGAGGCTGGCATCTTCAGAGAATGCTGGCATGGAAGTAAACAAAATTTGGCTACGAGTCCTGAAAAACAGTAAAATCAAGACCCAGCAAGTACAAATTAAATCCACCCAGAGTCGGGGGGAGTTTCCTAGCAGACAATGGATCACTAACTAAATAGACACACTGACACATTCAACATCAGACCAACACAGAGATTAACATGTAAATCATATGCTCTCAATGAATGGTCACACAGTATATATACCACACTCACTTCTATGCCAGCATTCTCTGAAGATGCTAGCCACAGATGCTGGCAAAAACATCAGGAATAAAATCTCTCAGAACACGGCCACATAGCCAAAAAAAAACACAAACCCCTACAAAATTAAGTATTCTTGGTCAGTAAGCAAGTGAAATGAAATGAACCTATGTTAATCATTTGATTTGTACTCAAATTCGCTTACTATTTATCTATTTTTCTGTGTTAAAAGTTCAGTTCTAGATAATTTGTGTAATAGTTCTTATGAAGCATCTGTGTTAGGACAGGCTACAGCAAAATAAAATAATTCTACAAAAGGCTCCAAATAATTACTTGCTTGCTTTAAACATATCAAACAAAAAAAAAAAAACAAAAACAAAACAAAACAAAAAAAAAGATGTGGGGGGGGGAGATCATAAAGGTGCAAAACACACTGCAGAAATAATCCAGTTTTAGACTGCTATAACTGTCCTAGCTCAGTGTTAGGGAATCATGGGAATTATAGTTTATTGTAGCACCAGAGCTTTCTGAGAGAGTAAGCTGAATGTCTCAGAAAACTATAGTTCCCAGAATTCCCTAGCATTCCCTGTTTCTGCAGTGTGTTTTGGACCAGCATGTTACAGTTTTCAGAATACAACTGGTGTGATTAGGAATTAGTGTTCTGCACCACTGGCCTCAAAAATTAAAATTCAGTGTTGCTTTTTCACTCTTTAAATGTACACACAAAGACCTATCATTGCTCCAAAAGGAAAAAAGCTATTTTGAAACCAATGAGAGTAGTGACTGCTGACATATTCCTGCTCAATGCACCAAACTGAAATTTGAGTGACAGCTTGGCAGGTGAAGATGTCTTCTGGGAGTTAATAGCAGGACTTTCATATTCTTTCTTGGAACTTATTCATGTTGAGGTGTAGGAAGGTTATGCTTTTTTGGGGGGGGGGGTCTTGGAATGTACACTGAGGGTGTGCTTACTTGATAACTATGGGTAGAAGGTATGCTACCTGTTTAAGGGGAATGGTGGCATGTTCCCCTTGCCCACTGAAAACTGCCTCATTTTGAATATCTTACTCCAATACTCTTAACTGGATGAGCTGTAGTCATGGTTTGCATTGAATAATATCACACTTTACAAGGTGGAAAATAGAAACCAAGTAATAATGGTGTTTCTGGGGGGAAATGCAATTTTTCAAAAATATGAGAATTTGGATTCTTTGAACTTTTCAGCTTAGATCTTTTAAAATTCCTCAGAATTTTTTTAAAAAGTAACTTCTGTCTTACTGTAGACAGGAAGCCACTTTTCCTTCTCTCCCTCCCCCTGCCCACCATCTTCTAGTTGCTAACATATATTCAGCATCCGGATAACTATCCTAGAAAGGCAAGTTCAAAAGATAGCTATGGAAGTGGAGTACAGACTGTTGAAGGCTTAGATTCAAACCGCTATCTAGCAATGGTGCTCAGTGGTTCAGCAAGTACCTGAACTTCAGCCTATAGTAACCTGCTTCCTGAGCAGTACCAGTGGGATAGAGAAACATGTATAAAAAACCTCTCTCCCAGACTTCTTGTGAGGCTGAAACAGGGTAACCTTATTGTATATAAGTAGCCTAGCTTCCTTGAGGAACTACAGAAGATACATGTGAGAAAATTCTCAAAGCAGAGGAAAGTATGGGGTGAAGTGAGTTGAGAAGTGCTATAGAGGAGTATCTTGCCTTCTGTGCAGACTATAGTTCAAAAGAATGTGGAGTTTCAGAATATGGATAAGAACAGAGACTTGGTACACTACACTAACAACATGTATTTTCCATTGCTGGGCAGCAGTGGGGAGGAAAGGAAGACAAAATCTGTGACTCCAAGCAACTTAATTATTTTATGGTTGACTTTCTTCATGGCTGTTGTTGTTGTCATCGTCATTGTTTCTGACTTATGACAACTGTAATGCAAACTTATCATGGGGTTTTCTTGACAAGAGTTATTCGGGGGGGGGGGGGGGGGGGGGCCCTTGTCTTCCCCCCCGACTGGGATAGTATGACCTGCCCAAGGTCAATAAGTAGGTTACCATGGCCAAGGAGGGATTCAGACTCTGGCCTCCTAGAGTCCTGGTCCAGCATTCAAACCATTACCCCACCCAGCTGCTGTACCATCAACTTTTTTGCTACCAACCATCCCTTATACTGGTTTAGGAGTTTAGTGCGCAACTTACCGCTGCCAAATTCAATTCTAATTTGGGATGTATCCTGATATTTTCACATGCGTTTTTCTGTTGCCACCTCCGGCTGGGTGAATCTCAGATAATTTCTGGCTAGAATCTGAGCTCAGCCGGCTGATTTGCAAAGCTAGGAGCTTCCCGGTTTTGAAAAGAGGCTGGCTGAGCTTGGATTCTAGCCGGAAGTTACCCAGGATTCACCTGGCAAGTGGTGTTGGCAGCAAAATTCTTGTGATACTATCAGGATACATCCTGAATTAGAATTGAATTTGGCAGCAGTAAATCATGGGGTTTTTTAGCTGTGTGCTAAAATCCTTAGTTACATCAGAGTAGTACATCAACAGAATTCCAGACCCTGTATCCTCAGCTTGATCAAACTAACTTCTTCTCACAACATTTACAAGGAAAACTGGGGAAATCCTATGCCTCTGTGATAAATACCTGGTATTGGCAATGACTGTTAAGTAACTATCAACCTTTACTGGACATTTTTTGACACTCATCAGACACACGAGCAGTATTTATTATTTTTGATGTATTTAGGTCTCTTACTATTAAAAATGCATCCTGCCTTTTATGTTTCAGCTTTTCAATCTTCATTCACCCATCTCCTGCCACTTGTTAATCTCTTCCTCAGTGGTGCCTTATCCTCTCTCAGCAAGAGGAATAGTTGTAAAACTATTAAATATAGAAACACAGGGAGAGATTATGTAATTATGTGAGACTGTAGCAAGCAAGGTTCAAGTGAATAAATTAATTTGTAGTGCATTTTGTAGAGAAGGACATTTCTTCACAACATATAGCAAGGGATGAGGCAGTGTACAAATTTGACAAAAGTTTCATTTTAGGTGCCATTTCTTTTCTATCTCTCCAGATAGATTGCTATTTGATTCCTTCCTATTATGCAGCCTGCCACTTTAATAGCCTAGGTTGTATTTGAAGTTTGGGTTGCTGAAGGTTGGTAGAATTACAACAGTTGCTTTCAGGGATGGAAGACAGTCTCACATGGCACAAAGTTTACATAAATAGGATTGAAATAATCACCATTACCTTCTTGTTAATTGACAGAAGTGAGCAACACTATTAAGAAACATTAACTTCTTTAAGTTGTTTGACTTTTAACCCAGGTCCCCATGATTACTAGAAAGAGGCAGTTGATACAATGGTGAAGCCTCACATAATAGACAAATTGTGGATCATTCTGTTAAAATAGCACATAGGAAGTAATTTGGCCAGCCTCACTTCCTTGTAGACCTTGGTATATGCAGTATAGGGTCTGCAATAGACCCAAACTTTTTAAAAATTATATTTAAGTTCAGATAGATCTCAGTTACATGCAGTAATGTTTCAGTATATAACAAAACTCAGAAAACAAAAACATGAGAGGAGGAGAAATAACTACATCAGCTATAAGTTTCTAGAAAGGCTGACCAAATGTCCAAATATATTTGTAAATTTCATCTTTACATCATTCTTTCAAATGTTACAAATGTTGTTAGATCTTCTTGTCTGTTGGATCACATGTGAAGAAAAGGGTAAATAATTCAAAAGAACATTTTCCTGAATATTAAGAAAGTTTCCAAAACCAAATTTACTCATGTGTTTTCTTTCTCCCAAAATATAGCTGCTATAGGACAGCTCCAAAGTATTTGCATCAAGGAAACATTAGCAGTATTACATCTCCAACAGTTTTTTTTTTTTATTTAGAAAGCCCTTTCTTGAATAGATGTAGCAATCAATATACCCCAAAGAGCGATTTCTGTTGTATAAGATGTAGCTGGTGATCTGTAGTCATACTAGTTTTAGATGTTAAAACCAGTGGCAATTGATTAGCCAGAATATGCTATTAAAGTTCTCTATTATTGCTGTAAACCTTGCATGTCATATTTATTTATACATAACATATATCAGTTGTTGTTTTGGATATTTGGTTGGCCCTAATTAATATCGCTAATTTTAAGGAAACTTCAGATGCACTTAAAGTTGCAAGGACAAATGTGGATTTTAACAAAGGTTTCAGTTGTAAATATTGTCATTTAGCTGACGGAGGTAGTTTAAACTGTTCCTGCAAAACATCCATCTGAGAAGCCCCCCAGTCCCCTCATCTGATGCAGAAATAGGGTGCCTGACATATCAAAATATCAAACAGTAGTTTGGAAATATATTCAAAAGTCTGTAGCCAAAAAGCATGAATCTACAATTTGTGGGGCAAAGCATACTGTCTAATTGTCCTGATTTGGGAAGGATAGTCTCAATAAATCCTCTGTGTCATCTCACATTTTCATTTACTTTTAACATGTCCAAGTTTCTCTTTCCTCCTCCCATTTCCCCTCATTGTCCTTATTTAACTTCAATTGTTGCAAACCAAATTATAAATGCAAAAGTAATTTGCACTCAATTAAATCAGCAGAGGGAGAAGAGAGGACACAATTTTGCCTTTCCCAGTAGTTCAAGGAAAAGCAAACTGCTTCAGCCTCTTCTAGCTTGTGTGTTCTTTGTTATTAATAACTTTTGACATCTTGACCACACTCTGATGTTCCTAGGTCACATGTATCCCAATTTTCCTCCGTGAAATGTTGGAAGATATAGAGGTTTTATGCAGATTTAGGCCAGGATCCAGTTAGGTATTTAAATTCCCACTTATTCCACTTCAATCAGAAATCTACCTTCCTTCTGCAGCTCCTAATGCTGGAAAACATTCTGGTCCATGGGCCCATTCACACTACACAATTACAGTGCTATGATTTCATTTTAACTGCCATGGTCCAGACCTATGAAATCTTTGGATCTGCAATATAGTGAGGGGAATTCAGAATTCCCAAGCTCTAGTTCTTCATCAAATGGCAAGCCCCAGTAATCCATAGGCTGTTGCCATGAGACTTAAATTGGAATATAACACTGTAATTGTCTAGTGTGATAGGCCCCAGGTTTTCAGGGTACACAGGGGGTTGCAGCAGAGAGTTTGATGTCAATTTTAGCAGTAGCCATTTCATCCAACTTAGATACACAGCTTTGAACACAGCCTTAAATATATTTACTAGGAGGGAAACCACTTTCGAATAACCATTCATAAGACTGTGCTGCATGTTAGTGGCATACTATGTCAGCTACATTCCTTTTTTTAATAACCCCTCACCCCAAAGTCATATTGGACTTGAAGAAGGACAAATACTGCCCCATAACCCAATATGAAGAATGACTTATGTTTCAGGATGCCATTTTAAATGTCACTGAATATAGCCCCAGAATACAAAAATGTCTTTTTCCTCCTTTTGCACTATTCATACTGTTCTGCAAATTATTTTTCTTTTCTGAATTATTTTTGAAAGACGTGTCTCCTATCATGCCCTTCGCTCCAGGGTGTTATTCATTTTGAACAGTTCACAATGCACACCAATAAATTACACAGATTAATACAGATTAATATTTTTTCAGGACCACAGGAATCCACTATGCCATAAGAGTACTAAAACTTTTGTATGCATCTAGCAGTTCTGTCAAACAGTAAAAGGAGAAAAGAAGAGTGGTGTCATTAAATGAATTTCATACTGCTAGGTTATGCAAATTTGATGGGGAGGAGGTTGACTTTCATTGGACTCTATAGGATAGGCTAAAATGTCAGAACAGAACTGAGCTTACTTTTTTAAACTATTCATTAGGGACATTTTTAGCAACCAGCACAGTGGTGTCCACAAGTGTGTGTCTTTTTATTTCCCCAAATCAGTGAGTGACTGCTATGAAAATGTCTAAGGAAAAGTTATGTTCCTTTTGGGAACAATATACCAAGGTGACAAAAACTTTTTCAGCTCTCACAAATGGGATCAGAAAATTCAGTTTTATTTCCCTCATACTTTGGTTTTCTAAATCTCAGGTTCTTTCAATCATGAATATGAAGAAATTTGTGACTGTTGTAAATTCTTCAAAAACAAACAGAAGCAAAATTTTCTGCCATCGATCCAAATTCAGTTAGAATTATTCCTGACATGGAGAGCAGAGCATGTTGTACTAGCCTGCCATAAAAATGAGGGAAAACTCCTTTGGAGGTGGAAAGGAATCCTATTTGCTTTACTAACAAGGTAGAGTACACAGGACTTCAACTCATTTTTATGAATCAAGTAATCAGTGTCATTGGCCTGGGTAGATAAATGTGACAGTTTCCATTTCTTCCACATTATTATTATTATTTCCATCTGAAGTCTATTTGAAGCTGGATTAAAAAAAATGATTTTTTTTAATAAATTCTTTTTCAAGCAACAAATTGAGACAAAAATCTCATCCATCCTTGGCTACTACCAATAATCAGTAATGGTGGGGAGAAACAAACACATGGCTGTAGTCAAAGGAGAAATGCATTTTCAATACTTTCCATTCCAACTTTACCCCCAAACCAGTGACCAGTTCCAGGAAGAGGAAAATGCTGTAGAATCATTACTTTCGTGAAGAAAAAGATATCAGAATGGTGTCATTAATAGACAGGAGAGTGGACAGGAGAGTAGACAAATGTGGATGAGATGAAGATGTGGGGAAAATTCCTCCCACCATCATAGATAGAATTTTAGAACTCCAGTCCTATGTGTACTTACATTGTACTCAGTGGTACTTACTTATGAGTATCCATAGGTATAGCATTGCTCTGTAAAAGCTGTAATTTATGTTCATCTGCTGAATGCTCTGTTGCTTCACTGCGGTCTGATTTTTTTGTCCCTTGATAATTCTGGATAATTTTATACCTTCTTGACAAGAAATAGAAACAGAATGGATATCTAACTCCAATGTATTATGCATCTCAGCATTTTATATTCAAATCCAGATACTGGGTTCTGATTTTCCACTTTCTCTGAATAATTGGGTCATCAGGTTTTTCCATTAATAATGCTTAACAGAATATTACGATCAAAGTCTAACTCTATTACATTTAGCCAAAATACGATTCAAGCCTTCCTATTTTAGGATCTTGTGCAACAACAATTCTTTATATAAAAGATGAAATTAAAATCATTAAATATTGAAAAATATTTGAAACATTAAACACATTAAACATTCCTTATATAGAAACATACCAATATAATTTAAGGTAGAAGAAAGCCCTGCTTTCCCCAAGATAGCCTAGTTTCATTCTGTAAGGTTTTGAAAAATAGAACAAGCCTCTAAAGTTCCTATGCTAAAATTAAAGTTTGTATGCTTTTTCAAAGGACTAGGTAAGTTTTAGTCCAGCACATATCCCCATAAGGCCTGATATAAAATGTAGTTATGGAATAACGTACTTGATTGAGCCCTCAGGTAAACCATCAACTGAATTGTTTAAACTGGCTATTTGGATTTAAGGCATATTAAGGGCTATTTCAGATGTGGCACAGTTTGGAAAAGTTACTTGGGGAACTACAATTGCCAGAATACACTAACCAGCATGGTCAATTGTGTTTCACCAAATCAACATTTCCAAGCTCTTCAAAGAACACTTCATTTGGGTACTTTACACCAATAGAAGAAGTCCTCTCAGAAGACCTGGGCAAAAGGGGGGTTTCCTTTCCACATAGGTCCCTCAGCAGGACACTCTTCTTTTCTCCCTCTCCCAAATCCCTTCAGGCTACTCTCAAACTCTGTTCAGGGTGGCTTTCCAACCTTCTTAAGCTGACATTAAAGCTGAACAGCAGCTGTGCTGGTGGAAGATAGCTGTTGAGCTCCTGTCTGCATATAGTTGGAGACGATCGTTTAACACAAATTGCAATTTCCAACTAGGGTAGACCAACTGAATCAATAGCATAGCGCTAACTGACCATGCATTCAGCATTTAACTCATGTCAATCTAGTCTGGTTAGGGTTAGTAACTGAACATAGGTCAATGTGTGCATTGCCATACATAGCAGGATGTTATGTGCATCTTCTTCATTTCTAAAGTAAAGAAGAAAAGGGCTCAAATATCACTGTATAAGAAATAATTTGGTTTAGTCATTATTTTT
This sequence comes from Sceloporus undulatus, assembly GCF_019175285.1. Classification (NCBI taxonomy): domain Eukaryota; kingdom Metazoa; phylum Chordata; class Lepidosauria; order Squamata; family Phrynosomatidae; genus Sceloporus; species Sceloporus undulatus. The sequence continues at coordinate 203,574,214 of NC_056525.1, read as the reverse complement.
TATGGAAATGGTTTGGATACTCTGTATGAGTAATTTCTGCGTAGTATATGTCTCACCACAACCTTTAATGGCTGACTTTATTTGGCTACAAACTGAGACAATTGTGATTTTGCCACTGATTTCAATAGGAGGTTGTTTGGAAAGTCAGGAGCCAATGGCAACTTATTCCAATGAGACTAATTGATGGAATTTTCCACCCTTCCTCTTGTGGATACCAAAGTAGAATGGCCTCAAGAATGTAATGGTCACATGACTCAAAATCACAAATTGAAATTTTAGTGGCAAACCACAAATATTCATTGAGCCGCTTAGTAAAAATGTGCATGTGATAAAGGGATGATTTGAGAAAAGCATATATGGGACAAGTGAAGAAGTAGAACAGACAGATTTATATGGTGTCTGCTTACCAAATGGAGTCACTCACCAAAGGCAACAACCAAAGGAATACTTGTTTGTGTAATTAATATTTATCTATTTATCCCAATCCACAAAAAAGGAAATACAAAAGACTGCAGCAACTATAGGACCATAGCTCTAATCTCTCATGCAAGCAAAATCATAGAATCATAGAGTTGAAAGAGACCGCAAGGGCCATCCAGTCCAACCCCATTCTGCCATGCAGGAAATCGTTCAAAATTCTCCAAAGTTAGACTACAACCATACATGGAGAGAGAAATCCCAGAGGTGTAAACAGGATTCAGGAAAGGAAGAGGCACAAGGGACCACACTGCAAACATACGGTGGCTAATGGAGCACACCAAAGAATTCCAAAAGAAGATCAACAAGTGCTTTCTAGACTATAGCAAAGCCTTTGACTGCATAGATCACGAAAGACTATGGAATGCCCTTAAAGACATGAGAGTGCCAACAGATCTCATGGTCCTAATCAGGAATCTTTATTCAGGACAGAAGGCTGCTTTCAGGACCGAACATGCAGAAAGAGATAGGTTCCCAATTGGCAAAGGGGTCAGACAAGGCTGCATCTTGTCACCCTAGCTGTTCAACTTGTATGCAGTGGGCTCTCGGTATCTGCAGAGGACCCGTTCCAGACCCCCTCTCACCCCACGGGTACCAAAATCCACAGATGCTCAAGTCCTATTGTTCTCAATGGTGGCATGGCTGTGCGCCACCACTGGGGACAATGGGACTTCATCTGATGCATCCTCTCTTCCTCCCTGCTTTCACTTGAGTTGGTGGGTGGCTGGCAACAAAGGACCTTTGCTGCTGCCACTTCCTCCCACTCTTTCCTCCTCCTTCTCCATGGCTTCCTTCCACCCAGTGGAGGAAAGAAGAGGAAAGAAGAGGCCAGAGAAGGAGGAAGGCAGAAGATCCAAAGGAAGAGGAGGAGGAGCGAAGAAGAGAGTGAAGGAGGCAGCCAGAGATAGCAGGAGGTGGGAGCAGTGACATCCCTGGGGGGCTGCCCCCCCACAGGCGCTCCTTGGGGCCATGTGGGTGCTGCTCCAGGCCTCAGAGGGTCTCCGGGCAGGCAGAAAGTGGTCATTCCCATGGCCTGTGTGGCACTTCCCCCAGCCATGCAGCCATTTCCCCAGACCTAGAGGTCCTACCTGGAGGTCCCACCCATCCTGATGTGGGAAAATGGCTGCACAGCGGGGGGAAGCAAAAAGTGGCACTCAAGGTGACCAAGCAAGAGCACCCATCAAATAAAAATAAATGTAATTAAAACATAAAGATAGATTAAAGGTATAGTGAAAAGCACTATGGCATCAGTGCTAAACCAGATTAAACTCCGTATCACTTGCACCCCACTTAAGTAATCACATAAATAATATTATAAGAATTGGATCAATGCTGACAAGTCTGCACAGTATAAGCAATTCTGCCCCTCCCCCCCCCCCCCCCCCCAAAAGAGAAGTAAATGTAAATCTAGGTTTTCTGGTTTAGCAAATTTCTTGATTAGAGCTGCAAAAGTATGCATTAGTTTTTCAATCAAATAATGAATTCTGCATAAATGTTAACATTAGGGCCATCACCCAATGCAAAGAAAATTTAGTTGATTAATCATATGAGCTTTATCCAATTGTTAGATTATATGAATCGATTACCTCTGCAGTGTTTGCATATGAATAAAACAATATTACTGAAAAATCATGCTTGAGTTGAGGTGCAAACATTGCAGCAAGCATCAAGATGTTCTTCCTTCTTGGATCCAAAACATAGAACAGCTTTTCCAAGGGCATGTCTATGTGGGCCAAATGTCCTGGTTCTCTGCCCTCCTTGCCCTTATTGCCTTGTCCACATGATGCAGAGCCAAACACCTGATTCCCTTGTGGACTGTCTTCACTTGGGAAGCTTGTTCTGCAGCAAATCCAGGCCATCCCTCCTTTAATCAACTTTTTTAAAAGTTGCCTTTTGCTCCAGAACTTCACAGAATGTTTAGAGCACTTTGGAATAGCTCAGCGTGGCTGTTTACAATGTGATCTGCTGTGTTTCTGCTGCCACCACTGCTGGATGAGTCACTCCTTCTCAGAATGAGGTACCCAGCCATGTGACTGATGCTGGGCACTTCATTTTCGACCTCAGAGAGAGTGACACAATGGCAGCAGTAAGGCCACATAGTGGGATGTATGTACAAGCAGCAGCCCACCATTGCTCTGGAGTGTCCAGGTAACAGGGGAATTTGGGGTGGCTCTGGGGCCAGAATAATCCACACTGCTCTCAGTGTATTCTGGTCAATGTAGACCTGACCCAAGATGTTAGAATTGTTTTTGTTAAGCCTTCTATTAGAACAGCACTTATTCTTTTAAAAAGGGGGAAAATGAGAGATATGCTTCTAGATTAATTAAGGTCATTCTTTTACTGATCAACAGGTTTAGAATCTATTCATCTTATTGATTAATTGCCTGAGCATTGCTGCCATAGTTGCTTCTTATAAAATATTGTTAAATTTAATACTATATAAGTGTGTGTGGAGGAATATTGTTGATACTTGATTTATTGATGTGTGCCTTCAAGGCATTTCCAACTTATGGCAACCCTAAGGCGACTCTATCATGAAGTTTCTTGGGCAAGATTTGTTCAGAGTGGGTTAAGCTGTAGTCCAGCATCAGACTACTACACCACATTGGATCTTGACACCAGTGGCATCACTATAGGGTGCAGGCTGCACCAGGTGACAGCCTAAGTGAGGTGACACCACTGTTCCTCAAACATCCACTTTGGAGCAGAAATGGGCTGTGGCATTCACCTGTGTCCCATTAAAACACTGATACATGGTATCATGTATTGTGTAGTGTTTTGAGATGTACTTGGTTTTTTATGTGACAAAGAAAAAAGAAAAAAGAAAAGAATTCTGAAAGATGGTATGAGTGATATGAGGCTCAGTGGGAGGAGAAAGGAAAGACCCCAGGTTTCTTTTACATTTTAATTTTAAAATTTTAAAATTTTAATTTAAAAAATATTTTTCAAAAGAATTTTAAAAATAAAAAATACTATTTTAATTTTTTCTTTAAAAACATTACATCTTACCAAATTTTCACTTTAACCACATGAAACTGTGTATATGTAAATACATTTAGTCTGTGTATATGAATTTAAAGGTATAATTTTAATTTTGCTAGTCACAATTATTTATGTTAAACCCAGTGATACATAAGAATTATGAGTAACAATAGTACAAAAAACATTACTAAGGGTTATGTATGATGTGGTATGGGAAAAGGTCAGTGAGGTTGTGACACCATGAGTTATCACACCAGGTGACACCAACCCTAGTGATACCACTGCTTAACACTTGCTATATGAAAATATAATAAATTGAGCACAGATTCAGTCATGAGTACAGCTTTGGAATCATTTTTGGTTTTTTAGTTTTATTCAAGGCATAAAAGGTATGGTTATGTTATGTTCTTTCTAACAGAGGAATATATGAACACCACAGTTAGGAATTCTTTTTAACCTCAAGCTAAATACCTCCAATCTGCCTACAGAAAAGTGCTGCAAAAGGTAGGCAGGAGATATATAATTATTTTGCCTGGAATATGACATGATGATGATGATGATGATGATGATGATGATGATGATGATGATGATGATGATGATGATTTTTTAATTTATATTCCTCTTAATCTCAAGGAATCCAAGCAGATTACAACAGTAAAAATAGCAAAATACAGTTAAAAGAAATATGCTTTAAAATGCAAAACCCAATCTCTCTTGCCACCCTCACCTGTGTAAAAGCAATGCCATACTGGTTTGGCCATGCAACTGGGATGATGCAAAACTACCATTTTCAACAGTAGTCATTAGAAATCTCATCTACTAAAAATGTGAAATTTCAAATAACACCAAATTATTTTTTTAAACGATTTCGTATTCATCCCTAAAAGTATTTCCACACCAGAAAGTAATGTTTTATATTTAGTGGGAAATGCCTTGATGTCAGCACAGAGCAAATACTAGGCTTCACTCAAAAATAGCTGTTTATATAAACTGTAAGCTTTATATAATGTAATGGCAGGCAAGTGTAGACTAGTTCACAGAGAGAATGTATTAGCACTATTGGTTTCCTCAGAGCTTAGAAAAGTTAAGTGTCTGGACAACAACCCCCTGTGGTCATGACCACTGGTAATTCTGCAAGTTATAGTCCAAAGAAGTAATTTTTCCAGGCTCCATTCCATCTGAGTAAATGTAGACCTAAGCAACAAGGTAAGTAGTAACATCAGAATATGTATTCATAGAATACTGTTTGAATTGGTTGCAAAGATTTGAGAGCAAACAATTCAAATGAAAGGTAAGCAGCCCTTCTTCTAGCAGATGAAATTTCAAAGAGACAACAAGCCATTGCATACATGGAACTATGTGGCAACATTTTTTTTCTTTCACTGGATATATACACCTATTGTTTTGAATTTTCCTCTATAAAAATAATGGTATGAAAAATATGAGGCTAAAAATCTAGTTCAGTGTTGGGTTTAGTGTTGGATGTTGTTGTTTTTTAATCTCTGGATTATAAAATGTGATGTCATGAATTATTCATATCATTTGATTTAATACAACCATGTTATTGCTGGCATTAAGCTTCTATGAATGGCATCCTATGCAGTGACAGCTTGGGAAAAACATAACATACTAGTCAGAAAAGCACCTGGCATGAACTGAGAGTGAATTATGCTCTTTGTCACTAGTGATGACAAGGACACACAATATAGTTTCTGATATAACACTCAAACTTCTGTCACAGTTCCAAAGGAGATCTGGATAGTGCTACTTAGGCAGAGGTGTGACTTCTCTTGAAGAAGTTACAGATGTGAAACTGAAGAACATTACTTGAACTTACAATTGAGGGAAACAATCTCTGCTTTGTGTCCAACAGCTTTACTCCTGCCTGTCTTGAAACAGAAAACATTAAAAAATGGATTTTGTAGGAAGTTAATGAGGGGAAGCAGCTTTAGCTCCCACACTATTTCCACCAACTTTTATATAAATTAATTTAAAATTAAAATTCACAAACTTTAAACACATTTTAAAGCCACAAAAATTATACAAGGATTTAACCTGCATCAAAGATACCAGTTCGTTTTCTAAAAAATGTGCAGTTATGAAGTGGTATTTAGCCTGCAACTAGCAGACGTACAAAGATTTAATTTTCGTTATTGTTTATTAAGCAAGCAATAAAGGAAACTATATTTTAGAAGACCGTAATAGGGCTGCATTGCAGCAACAACAGACATGAATGTTCATTTTGCGTTCAAAGCCCTACAGCCCCTGAGTTATTAAGACTAAGAGGCAAACCTAACATTTTTCACAAGGATGTGAGGATCATTTGCTGTATGAAGGCTTAAATTGGGCAAAATGTCATTTCTAAGCCTCGGTATCCCACTTTAGATACGAATGGAATCCTCATGTAGATGGTCAAGTATATGTTGTTACACTATCTGCAATTCTGCAATCTTTTCCATACAACTGCACTAAAAGGTTCACATCAAACATTTCCTTAGGGCTGAACCGCTGAGCATACTTTTCAGTAGGCTTTTCCTTTTATCTATGACAGCCAATTTTTCCTTCCCATCTTCCGTCCTTCCATCCCCCATCCCCACAGCAACATCCCAGGAAGTCACTGGTTTGCTCCCATCATAATAATTATGCATTTTTATTTATTAATCAGATTTGCTACACATTTGAACTACACTCTCTAATCAAAATTGTGAACTGGGCCAGAAGCTGTGGCAACCATGTCACTTTGTATCAGCTGCCTCTTATTTATTCCAATACCACTCTGACCTTCAGCTATAGTGTCATGAGCTCCCCTAATGGCTCTCATCGCTTTCATTCTCCAGCAGCCACGGCTCCCTAGAGATTATCTGCATGGGAAGATAACTATAGGAGCCTCTAGGGCTCTGCTTTCTGTTGGTTCCTACACTGTCTTTATATAAATTTTAAAAAGTAAAAAGAAAAATATTGTTCAAATCCAGTAAATTTTTCTGTTTTATTTAAGGGAATCCAAGTATTTGGGGTTGGACATCTTTACGTTTCTGTGCAAATGCTACAGCCTAATTACTGCCTGCTGAGTAGCACGGTTAAACACAGTCAGTCACAGAGCTTTAAAGATACAATATCCTCTCTCGTGAACTGTCTACTTGTCAATTCGGAGTCACCCTCCTGCTTTAAATCAACCAACCACAGAGCTGTTATGAACAGCAACTGATTTTCCGTGCAGTGCTGCAAAACAAAAATCACACCATATCCTATTTTTAATGGCCACAGTTTTTCAGCCACATAACAAGAGACAGCCAGCACTGCTGAGTCAAGCCATATCAAAAACAGACACACACACACACACACACACACACACACACACACATGCACACAAAAGATTCAAGTAGAAATGTGGAACCCTTGTACAGTCCCAATTATGTATGCATTGTAATGTGTAGTACCAATTACAGCCAAACAACAATGACGTGTATTCTCTTCATCGTGGCTTGTAGACACTGATGGCTCTTATTATTTTGTCCAGGACAGCATACAGCAGGATAGATTGAGCTTTAAATACAATATTACTGTATTTTGATAATCCAGAATTAAAAAGCTTGTCCAAGGGAGAACCTCCATTGACAAACTCACTTAATCATTTAAATGTACTAGAAATGTGTATCATTTTATTACAATCTCTTCTCCTTTCATATTTTCCAACCCCACAGTACAGTACTAGAGATATACATTTATATACATTCTGTAATCTCCCTCAAATAACCAGCTTCTGTGTCTGTGTGTACAGTGAGGAGGCCATTGTTACTGCTTACATATACTACATTTCAATCTAATCCAATCCAATTTTTCAATCCAAAGCAGGGGCATCTATGAATGGATGCATTCACACAATTTTATGTGTGGAGGAAAAAAAAACCCTGACTCAATTAACAGGAAATCTGGAAGAGAAAGGGGAAATGTTGCAGATGGCTGTGTACCTATTATTTTATATATATTTAAATGTGGGAAGTACTACAGTATTTTGCATTTCAAGTTGAAAGAGGGTGATGCTAAATGAAAGCGATCCCACCATAAGTATCAAAACTGGTTTAAATTAAGTTCCTCTTCTACATGCTAATGATCTTGTAGCTTCTAAAACCCACTTCTTCAGGAATGAAGTAAACAGATTCTGTCATAGTGTCAAAATACTATAGGTTATACAAGAACTTCATGCTCACTGATTATGCTGGAAACTGTTTTAGAATATGTTTATTGCAGGAATGGGAGAACGCTTTTATTTGTGTTTTATTTATTTACAGTAGTATTAGTACAGTTTAAGCACAATTCTTTCATCGTTTCAGCTAGCCATGTACATTCACTAAGACTAGATTGTAGTCATGAAAAATGCAAATGTTCCAGAATAATATGTGGAACTTCCTGTGCCAACCACCATCTCCATTCATTTCTTCTCAAGGGACATAAAGCAGATGCTTGATGTTGTGTTACACTAGACTAGGCATCAGAAAGTATTTCCAGGAGATGATTCCCCCTGGAAATAAAGGCAGGATATAAGGGGACAGTGTATCAGTGGCACAAGCAGACAATCAATCAACGATACAAAAAGTAGGAAGATGTCCCTTGTGGTATTTAACTTCCACTCCTGCCTCAAAAGCAGGAAATCATAAATTTAAAGGATATGGAAAACATAGCCTGTCATAAAACCTATGAAGCACAGTCCCTGAACATGCAACCACAATAATATAGCAGTAAAGACAATGGACTCCAAATGAGGAAGTCACTTGAGCAAGTTCATTAAATGGTCTAACCCAAGTCACTCTGTTTGAAATGACAGTCTCCTTCTGCAAAATGGGGTCATTGTAAACATTGCAAGGCAATATTTGTGGCCTTGCAAACGATAGAGACATACTGGATTGCAAAGGTAGTATCTTTTTGTATTGCAAATGCAAGTTAAATTTCTGGATGGCCAGAATGAGAAGCGGCCATCCTGCATGAATAACCCCTCCATACCATTCTGAGAACAGCAACAGTAAAATGCAGGCCTATGAATACCGTCTTTAATTTTTTTCCTCCTGTATGATTTTTAATACCTTGCCTAATGAAGAAACCAATGGCACTTCAAAAGCTTACAACATGTATATTGTGCATTTTGGTTGGTCCAATGAAGGTATCACTGTTTGGTGGATTTTGAATGTTACTGGACATTGCAAGGCAATATATCCAGTATGTTCTGACTCTGCAAAGCAGTATACATATTCTGTGTATCTTTCCAGAGTCACTTCCATGAAGACAATAGATTGCAATGTAGAGGCTCAGACTGTAGTTGTCCAAGGATCACTGTAGTTGTCCAAAGATTGCAGTGGCTTGGAAGGAAAAAGAGATGAGATTACCATGAGCTGCTGGAAAATAATAGCAATAGCAATAGCAAGTGTATTTCTATACCACTTATCAGTGCACCTAAGCACTCCCTCAGCAGTTTATAAAGTGAAAGCTAATTGTCTCCAACAATCTGGGTATTCGTTTTAGCAACTTTGGAAGGATGCAAGCCTGAGTCAAGCTTGAGCCCTGGCTGGTACTGAACAATTTTACTGCAATTCACTTCATTACATCTATAACTTAGAAGATGCCCAGTGCTAGTGCTTCCAAAAGCAGAAAATATGCTTGAAAATTTTCTAAATAATATGGAAATCTCTGTTGAGTAAGATGCATCTAGTATTTTGCATCACCCAACATATCACATCAACAAAATTATGTAGTATCAGAATGATAGTTGACTGTGGTGGGCAAACAAACATATGACTAAATTACTGTTTCATTCTACCAAATACACTAAAGCCCATGACCATCATTGCACTTAATGGGTAAGTAAGCATATTCTCATATTTGCCTTATATAAATAGTCACACTTACTAAGTAATTGATGTTTATACTGACTATTTTTAACTGTTGAGGTTAGCACAGTTTATGATAGATGAATACAAACATCAAAGAATTCAACCTATATGCTAATGATGCTGCTGCTATCATTATCTCAGCCACCTACTTGTAATACTAGAATCATCAAAGATATAATAATTGTTAGATATTCTTTTGTTTTTTGAAGTTTAATGAACAAATAAAATTTTATTCATTTGCATCCATATATTAGTAATATTTTTGTCTAATTATGTAGAATTGGCATTTCATAAATATAAAACTGAACTACTTTTTCTATTTGGGTCTTATCAAAATACACTTTAATTGCTTCTAGAAGCACTTTTAAGTATGGTGGCATTTTCATGCACAGCTCTGCCTAATCCTGTAACATTGATGAAGACACAAAAGTGTGGCCTTAAACCTAAAAGGAATGTCACGGAACAAAAAAGTTAGGGGGGAAAAGTGATACTACAAGAAATGGCTTATTCCTTTGTGGGACATCCAGGATACAGTTTATATTATAACTAACTACTTACTCATAGTGGATGTGTCCACACAAATTGATATACAGTGGTACCTCGGGATACGAAATACCCAGGTTACGAAATTTTCGGGATACGAAAAAATCCCATAGGGAATCATTGTTCCGGGTTACGAATGTTTTTTCGGGTTACGAAAAAACTTTTGGTGCTTTTTTCGGCTTTTTCGCACGGAATCGCGGCTTTTCCCCATTAGCGCCTATGGCAATTCGGCTTACGAAGGCTTTTCGGGTTACGAAAGCGGCCGCGTTACGAATTAATTTCGTAACCCGAGGCACCACTGTACCTCCTAAGCTGTTACAACAGCCAATCTTGACCACTGAAGAAAACGTTTGTCAAAACGCTTCTGGTTTTATTTCTATTAATTTTATATCTGTTTTGGGCTCGCATTGTTATCCCTCCCACATGTTTTTTTTTTTTTTTGGAGGTGCTGAAAACCTACCTGTATTTGTACTTTGAATGTCTGACATATCCATATACTTTGCTCATTGGTTGGGATATATAATTTCTTAGCCTTGTACATACTGGCTATACTAGCATTTTTATAAGATATTTTATATTTTTATTTGATTCTATCTTCAGGCAAAGCATACAGACCTTATACAACTTCTGTCTGCCTGTAAGACGGATAATATTTTTAACTCACTTCTTTTAATCCTGTAACATTACCTGTTCCATACTGAATTACTTCCCTCGATCTAATGACTGGTATTATTCCTGGAATCATAGAAATCCCACCCACCCCCTGTATAGACATCTTCTGGAAAGGTTTAAGGTGGATAGAAACTGATTTAGAGAAAATATTAGTAGGGAAAGACAATAAAATCATTTCTAAGCTATATAAAGAGTTGCTTAAAATAGATTTGGAATCAGAAATTATCAAGGACTATATGAAAAAATGGGCTGAGGACTGTGGGGAAAGTATATCAATGGAAGAATGAGAAGAAAACTGGAGGAAGAGAATAAAGTTCATAGTCTGTACTGATTTAAGGGAACAGTATTTCAAAATGCAATTTTGATGGTACCTGATCCCGAGTGGAATACTTCATATGTATAAAAACTTAAATGATAGATGTTGGAAATGTGGAAAGATGAAAAGCACCATATTGCATATGTGATGGTCATGCCCCAGAGCGAAACAATTCTGGGATGCCAGCCATGAAAGACTTTGACGTCACATTAAATCAGAACTATGTGATTTTGGATAGTTCTCTTTTACAGGTCATGGATATTGAGACAACCAAACATAAAATGTGATATGTAGATATCTGGGTCCCCAAACAAATTAACAAAATTATGTGGGTTAATATGCTGGTGCTACTTAGCTAAGATAACCTTAGATACAAAATGTTGTTGTTTACCTCTTTGGAGTAAAGTGAAAGTGAATATTTTATTTCATTTGATATATTCATTAGAATGCTGCATGGAACTGTTCAAATTAACTGTTTTTATAAAATAAATTTTATACTCTGCAATTTTCAATGAGATGGTAATTGACAGAATATCTCAATTTGAAAATTACAAAATTGTTGTTTGAATAGGGAGGTTTGCACTTATCTCACCCTGCCACTTATCATACAGCCTTTTTAGTTTCACAGAGCCTTCAAATGTTTAGAAATATTTTTTTGGGGATAATGCAGAATCCATGTTTAGAATACTTTCCTAATTTCATTATGTAAACTAGATTTATAACTACAGGTATATAAATGTGTGTGTGTGTGTGTGTGTGTGTGTGTGTGTGTGCGAGCGCGCGCACGCACCTTAAAGATTTCTGCTAACTTATGGCAACCTGTTGAATTTCCTATGGTTTTCTTAGGTAAGGGATACTCAGAGGTCGTTTGGCCAGTTCCTTCCTCTGAAATGTAGCCTACAGAACCTGGTATCCATTGGCAGTCTCACACTCAAGTACTAACCAAGCTTGATCCTACTTAGGTTCTAAGATCAGATAGTATCTGGTACCTTTAGGGTATTTAGGCAAGACAGGTGTATGTATGTATGTATGTATGTATAAATAAATAAATAAATAAATCTAATATTCATTTATTAGAAGCCCTTCAAACAAATTTATCAGGACAGCAATTTATTATAGATTTATTAAAACAGAATAATATAAAAGAGGTGGCAGTTTAGGGCTTCTTGTAAACAAATTAGATGGATTAACTTGGAAATAAGCTCTCTGCCACACCCTTTGCAGTGAAACTTGCAAGAAAAAATGAAGCAAAAGTTCTCTGCTTACCACTGTTTCTGTAAGACCTATATAGAGCAAACTACCCCCCACACCCACAAAAAAAAAGTCAAATTTGATTATTTTAGACACCAGAAGTCGCTCCTCTAGTTGAATTATGACTGAAATGAGTAAGGGGGGCACATATATGAAAAATATGTGAAAATAAAGTTATAAGACTTTGGCTGCTGCCTCACTGCAGAAATAATGCAGTTTGACACTACTTTAACTTTCATGGCTCAATGCTATGGAATTCTGGGATTTGTAGTTTAGTAGAGCACCAAAGCACTCTAACAGAGAAAGCTAAATATAATCACAAAGCTAAAAATACCAAAATTGTATAAGATGTCTTTTGTATAGGGTAACTAGCAGTCGGGGGTGGATCATAACCTTCAAATCCTTTAAAACAGACAATCCATAATATCTGTCTTCTGGTTTATCATTGGTTATATGCAGAGGTAGAGGCATCCTTTTGCAGATATGACAAAATTCAATAAAATAATGGGGGAAAGTATGAGATGAGTCACTTTTAAAAGGTAAAACAAATCAGTGTATATGATAACACAAAAACTGAATCTAAAAGTCTAATCCTACAAAATCTTTGACACAGGGGAAGATCCATTGATTGCAAAGTCTAATGTAAAACATGAGCAGACAGCTTTGGCATCTGTGCATTTTACAATTATTATTTTCTGCTGTACAGATCAATTGTATCACTTCATCTTCTTGGAAAGACTGCATATTTATCACATTATGAGCAGACCTGCCTAATCATTCTTCTCAGCCTAAGAGAATGAAGGAAGAAGAGAGCTCCATTTGGGGTGGGAAAGTGGGCATGTAGATAGAGAAGATCTTGATGCAGTTAAAATTGATCTGGAGGAGATTTAGCCAGGTCATAGCTCTCTGATGGATGTTGCTATCAGAAACTGAGGTAGTGATTTGTATCTGATTATTAGCAGTCATATAAATATGTCCAGGCCATTACCTGCTTCCTAGCTTTCATCATTATTTATTTGTCCATTTATTTAAAATGTTTATATACTGGCTGACTAGCAATTCCCTTGAGATAGTTTGAAAACATTAAATGTATGTACCCCTTTTGAACAAATCTTGCCAAGAAAACTCTGTGATAGGGCCACCATAAGTCAGGAACAACTTGAAGGCACTCAACAAAATCTATAAAATATCACAGATTTTGCCATCAATCCAACATTTTTTACAGTGATAAAATGTTTAATATATAAACACACACACACATGCACAAATCAGACAAAACACATCAAGAGCTAAATGCTTACTAGAAAAAGGTCTCAGCCTAGTTTCTAAACGCTACCAATAACAATGTATGTGTCTCTCTCTGCAGAGGGGATGCCACAGACAGGGGATACTATTGAGAAGGCTCTTTCTGTGGTAGCCATCCATTTAACTATTGTGGTTGGCGGTAGATCATCCTTCTCAAGATGATCTAATATTCTGGCAGAAACATCTGGGAGAAGGCAGTCCTTCAGGTAGCCTTGTTCTAAGCTAAATTGTTCTTGTTGTGTGCCTTCAAGTCATTTCTGATTTGTAATAAATAAATAAATAAATAAATTTTATGTCTTTCCTGCATCTTCTCAAGTCTCAAGGTGGGGTATAACATGTTAAAATGCAAAACACAATTAAAGAATGAAAGAAAAAAAGGGGGGAGAGGAAATATATACTGTATATACTGTAAAAAGGCCCCATATCTGAATCTTAAAGCAGCTGTCCAAGGTGCTAAATTCTATTGGCAAATAGATTCAGCACACTTTCAAATGCAGAACTAAAACCTAAAGGAGATTCAACCTGTTTACTGAAATGGAAGCCCACAACTGCCTGCTTCAGCTACAACCCCTATATGTTATTTCCCTCGTACAAAAGGAAGAGAGAGGAAAAGTTGTACTGGTCATACAATAGGACAGGGCCATCCTATTAGGCAGACATGGTTGGTATATTGGTTCTTGGTTGGCTGTGTTACATACAACCACTGAATCAGAGGCAGCATAGTGTTAGATAAGTGTCCAGCAATACAATGTTCCTGAGCTTTGGAAAAATATTTGGGTTACAACTCCAAAAATGCCTCCAACTTTGGCTAGGGAATACTAGAAATTGTAGTCAAAATAAGTAGTTGTTCATTTGACTTTAACTCTGTGGTGAATTATGGTGACAATTTTCAAATTAAAGTAAAATACTTGTTTAAATTCAGTAAGTTCCAGACAGTATTCAAAGAGTGAATCACTGGATATTAATAGGAAAATGCCTTGGGAGAAACTAGTCAACCTGTCTAAATTTATTCAGTGAGTCATATTCTAGTCTCAAATCTTGTATTTTCATACAGTATCAGTAAATCTATTATAATGGATAACTTCTCAAAAAAAAAACTTTCAAATAATATGTACTTACTGAAATCTGAAAACATCTCCAATAAAGAAGTGCAATTGTTTCAGTGAACTATCAATATAGAATACAGTCATCATGATGTCAAAACTAATCTTAGGGGTGAAACAGATGGCCCTGATGGGGTGACTTGGAGCTGCCCTATTTAGTCTGGATTTGGGCTGAGGAAAACAGATGTGTGGCCCCAGTCCAGCCAGATTCCACCCCAAATTGGAGTGGAAAAAATCTGCTTCTATTTGGGGTGGGAAAAAGCCACCTCTTTGCCTCTGGGGCTGGTTTTTTGCCAGCTCCAGGGCATGTGGCATCCAAACACCATGCCCCCAAGCTGGATAGAAGCCAGCTGGTGTGTAATTGCCAGCGTGGAGTTAGAGTTGGAAGATACCACAAGGACCATCCAGTCCACCCCCCTGCCATGCAAGAATACTTAATCAATGCACTCCCAACAGACGGCCATCTAACTTCTGTTTAAAAACTTCCAAAGGAGACTCCACCACACTCCAAGGAAGTGTGTTCCACTGTTGAACAGCTCTTACTGTCAGGAAGTTCTTCCTTTTGTTTAGGTGGAAAATCTTTTCCTGTAGCTTGAGTCCATTGCTCCATGTCCATGAAGATTATCGCACACACTTTATCCTGTTTTCCCCCCAATGGGATACACATGCATTTAACTGTCAAATATGGGTCTTACCGCATTCTCCCATGAATGGGCGTATGCAGGCTGTATGCAACCCACACTTATCTCATGGCTTTCAAGGATGGGAAAATCCCATTCTTGAAAACACACGTTTTAAGCCCAGGTTGCATACAAGCTGCATACGGGCTAAATATGCCCAACATGCTAAGACCCCTTTGACAGTTAAATGTGTGTGCATCCCATGGGGAAAAAGACAGAATAAGGTGCATGCAATAATCTCCCTAGTCTCTGGAACAAACTTGTTCCATTCTCAACATAGCATCCCTTCAAATATTTAAACATGGCATGACACTCCTTAATTTTCTCTTCTCCAGGCTAAACATACCCAACTCTTTGAGCTCCACCTTTTCCAGAGAGCATAAACCCACTGGAATCTTCTTATGCATGGATGCATTTATAAATAAAATCAAAAGCTATTGTAGGGGCACCAAAACATATGCCAATGATAGTGCCAATAAGGAATTCCCATTTTTCCTGGTTCATCTATTTCTTGCATTCATTACAACCTACTTTCAAAAGCACTCATTGAAATAAATGGAAAATTACCTTGATATCCATTACACTATACAGTGGTACCCCGGGATACGAATGCGCCGCGTTACGAAATTTCCGGGTTACGAAAAAAATCCATTAAAAAAAACTGTTCCGGGTTACGAAGGTTATTTCGGGTTACGAAAAAAATTTTGGTGCTTTTCGGCGCTTTTTCGCACCAAATCGCGGCTTTCGCTATTAGCGCCTATGGGGCTTCGGCTTGCGAATGCTTTTCGGGTTACGAATGGCGCCGCGGAACGAATTAATTTCGTAACCCGGGGGAGCCCTGTATTTTAATAATACACTGCAGTCCTTCATTTCTATATCCCTTTGTTCAAACCTTTATTTCAGTTGCAATTTATTAATTCAGTAGCATGTAACTTGACACAAGATTGCAGTCTTATACAACAGTTTTCAGTACAAATCAATTGCAATGCAACACATAACACAACTGCAGTGGTGAGGTGAAGGACAGATAAGTTATTTTCTAGCAATTTAACTCTACACAGACATTTTCTGAACTGTACAAGAACAGACTGAAACTGTCAGTATTCAGAGTGACACCTCTGGCTGTGCAAGATTGGAAGTGAAGTGGTGTGCAATGGGTATGTCCATGATTAGTCCTGCTTAGAACAGACCCATTGCAATTCATGGCCTGAATCCTATTAGTAGTTCTGACTAGACCTTTTGAATTAATCAAGATTCAATCAATCAAGATTCAAATGACCTGCTGAATCAATCACTTAATGGTGAGACAATGCTCATATTGAATCAGTGAGAGAGACTAAGCTGGGTCCACATGGCCTACAATATTTTGGGAGTAGCCTAGAGTATTCTGGCCTTGGAATTGCCATGCCATCTTCCCATTACCTTAAGCACATGGCTGGGACTATTGTTCTGACCTCAGAGTGAGTCACTTGCACCAGCAGTGGCAGTGTGCAGTGGCACCTGGCATCTGGGAAGGTCTGGAGCAAACTGAGGCCCCATTCCAACTAGCTCATTTGCCCTGGGTAGATCTGATCCGGATTCACTGAGCCGGTACTGAATCTCCACGGAAAGAAGTTCCCACTACCCTTTACCCTGATTGATGCAATTTGCCCCTCTGAAGTTCACATTTGCAGCACCGCTTTAAAATGGAGCCTCCTTTGTTGTCAATCAAATTCACTTCCACTTTCGTCAAAGGTGACGTATCCTACAACCATTGGGCAAGAGAATGGGTGCTTCCCCCCTTATTTTTTTAAAAAAATGGTTGCAGCGTTTGCATATTCTGTCAACTTGTGTGTGTATGTGCATGTGTTGTGTGCCTTTGGGTCATTTCAGATTCCCTCCCCTTGGCATCTTCTGCTTTCCCTCCATTTCCCATCCCAGAATGCAATCTCTCCTTCTCTCCTCCTTTGCATCCTCTTGATTTCTCTATGTTTCCCATTCCAGAATGCAATCTCTCCTTCTCTCCTCCTTTGCATCTTCTTGCTTTCCCTCCATTTCCCATCCCAGAATGCAATCTCTCCTTCTCTTTTCCTTTGCATCCTCTTGCTTTCCCTCCTTTTCCCACACATATGTAGCACAAGCATTCACACATTGTATCAATTTGGCAAATTGAAAGGGAAACATATATAGCATAAGCATTCGCATATTCTGTCACACACACACAAAAAATAATTTTTTAAAAATGCCACTTACAAAGTGACATGCCGTGCTGGCAGCAAGCAAATGAAAGGGAAATGTAGCACAAGCAGACACATTCTATCAATATATATCAACCTGTAGAACAAGCATTCACATAATCTGTCAAAAATAAAATTACAAAAAAGAGAGAGAGAGAAAGCTGCTTGCGAGAGGGGAAGCATGTTCTGTCCACTGCCCACCCTCTGACCTAAATCCCTCCCCTGAACTTGACCTGATCATGACAGGGGCCAAGTTCACATTTGCCGGCAGCAGGGAAGAAACAGGTTTCCCAAAAAGAAACAGGAAATAATCCACTTTGAGAAAATCCGCTCTAAGGGAGATTTGCCCTTGATCTGGTGTGCAAGACCCTGATCCTGATGTGTTAAAACTGGTGCCAATGGGAACTTCCCACTTTTAATCCGGGTTACAATCTGGTACAAAAGGTAGTCTGAATGGCCCCTGAGTTTTTAAACACCATTTTAAGGGGTATACAGCAGATGTACAATTGGCTGGATATGTAATTGTATCATATAGTTAGTATCACAACCGGGTATTAGGTCCTGCATCTTCAAGACTACCCAATGGTTTTATTTGTACCATGCAGACATCTGTTAATCGTGACTAAACTGACAATTAAATTCAGTTGGTCTAAATTTGAACTGTCTAGTATTTCTACCTGTATTAGATAGCTTGTGAATACAAAAGGAGAAGATGGTGCCTTGCATCTGACCAACTCTATCTTCTTCTTGAAAAAGGTGTTCTACCATTGCTGGAAACTTCAGAGCTCTACTTTATATACACCATATCTGAAAATAAAGACAGACTTGCTGATTGAAATGAAGAGCCAGCCTAACTCAGCATTTTGTTTCCAACAGTGGATCCAGTGAGAATTGGTGGCCTTCATGTCAGTGGGCTGTGAAACTCTTCCACGTTTTAGTCTAAACTCAATGGAGTTGAACTCTCTCCTGAAAGGAACCATAATAATAATAATAATAATAATAATAATAATAATAATAATAATGATAATAATAATAATTTGTTTTATTTATATACCGCTATTCCAAAGATCATAGCGGTGAACAGCAAGTAAGCTAATTAGCAAGTAAGCTAATTTGCCCCCAACACTCTGGGTACTCATTTTAGCGACCTCGGAAGGATGCAAGCCTGAGTCAAGCTTGGGCCCTTTTGCTGGTCTTGAACTCGCAACCTTGTGGTTTTGAGTGAATGGCTGCAGTACAGGCATTTAACCACTGCGCCACCAGGGCTCCTTTTTTTAAAAAGGTTTAGACTAGAACATGTAGTGGATTAATCACATCACAAATATTGGAGCTACCAGCTACCACTGAATGGAACAGAGGAATGTAAGAAGCTATTTTATCCTGAGTTGCCCCATTTTGCTCAGTTCTGTATCAACTGACAACAGTTCTCCAGGGTTTAAGGTCTGAATTTTCCCAGGCCTATCTGATACCAGGGAATGAACCTGAGACTTTCTACATGTCACATGGCACTTTTCTCTAATGGTAACCAGCCTGCACAGAACAGGTTATAAGGGCAATACCACTTCTTAAACATCAAGTACAGGTTGAGTATCCCTTACCCAAAATGCTTGGGACAAGAAGCATTTCAGAGCTGGAATTTTTTTTTTCATATTCTGAAATACACAAGTAGTGTAATGCATACCTGTACTGTATTTGCAAAACTGGAGAGAGGTGAGAGGCTGAAGAGAGATGAGAAGACCCATGAAATGATGGGAGGTGTGGATTCATGCTGAGTATTACATTTAGATTTCCACCATTTTACAGATTTTCAGTCTCTCCAGGCTCACATCTTTTGGCCGCCAGCCACCCACTTCCACCTTTGAGGCAATAGCTGCAGTGCTCTCTCCAGCCTTGCATGTCTCTCTAGCCTCATGTCTCATTTGTCTACTACATGTCTGCTCATATCTCATTTGTGTATAAGACATGAGGACAAAAAGGACAAAAAAAAGACTAAGGACCTAAGAGATGAACAAGTAAGACTGATGAAGCCAACACCTCATGGAAGCAGGCAGGGGATAGCAAAAGGCTTTGGAGGTTTTCAGTTTTTGGATTGCCAGATTAGGAGTGTTCAACCTGTATTTAACTATTGTTTGTTTGTTTTAAATAACTTCTTTGAAGTAAGGTATTGCATTTTTTTTAAAAAACCCAGCAATAAAGCAATAATTTAAAATATTAGAAGTATAACAAACAGATAGGAAACAGACATAATCTAAAACTATGTAGCATCATTAGGCATCCTCCATTATGAGAAAGGATGATAGATACTTTTAAAGAACTTCCCAGCTTAAGCTCTGATAGGTTCTATCTGAAGAGAGAAACTACATGAGGAGAGACACTAGAAACTGTAATTTGGACTCAGGGTTATTTTGTTGCTTATGGCAAAACACCAAACTCCTTCCCTCATCTAATTCAAGGTGTTTAACACCCAATCTAGGCGTTTTGGCAAATGAGGTAGAAAATTCCACAAGTGTCTCTCCTTCTCCTTAGCAAGAGAGATACAATAATAAAAAACTGAATGGCTAACAATATTTTTCTGTTCTTTCCTGACACCCAAAAATTGATGCCTCACTCTTCCTGTTGGTATGACTGGCCCTGATTGGACTGTTGACAGTTTGTCAAATCACACCTCCAGATTTCCCACCTGAAAAAGGAATGAGGTTGTTTGTCTGTCAGCCCAGTCCCCACCTTAATGGCTCTTCTCTTGAGATTGCACCAACTTAATCCACACTTTCACATCTGAAGTCTTTGGGCAGCCTCATTCTCAGAGAAGAGCTATGAAAGTGTGGGGTGAACTGGCATTTGATTTCAGTCATGCTCTGAAAGGCATTTCTGGAGCCAATGACTCTAAAACATTTTAAAAGTTGGCTTTTATAATTGACTGCATAGGCTATGACTCCCCCTACCCCATGCATTTGTGACCAGTAATAGAAAACAAATTCTCAACACCTTCTTAAAAGAGCCTCATGACACTGCTTTTTAACCACTCTGGTACCCTTCTGGATTTTTTCATACTCTCTCTAACCTGTGGTAAACAGTTTATCTGACATTTTTGTACTATGGTACCTGGAGGGATTTTTGTTTATTTTATTTTTAGAATCACATAAATTGTCTATGCTTTCTTTTCACATTACTGTGAATGGGGATGATTGGTACAATCTAGAGCACTTCCCATATGAGATGAGTAGCAGAATGTAGACAGGTATCTTTTCCATGATTTCAGGTTCCACAAATTTATTCATTATGTTGGAGATACTGAATGGGCATTTTAAAAAACAAAACAAAACACCAAGAGCTGTTCTGCATGTGAATACGCATGCACACACATGGAGAGAGATAGAGAAAGGAGGGGTATCTCCTGCATAAAATAAAATATGGCAGCATATGATGTATTTTCAATTTTAATTGGCATCTGGTGAATAGTGAGTATCTTATGTATTCCCACAAATATCATTTTTAAAGACCACAGCACTCTGTGGGTTTAACTCTATTAACTAAAATTACTAATACTGTATTTGTTTCATGATTAAAATCATTTGACACTGAAAAGAGACTCCAAATGAATAGTGCAAAAACCCAGCATACAGTCACAATGATGTCTCATAGCTGTAGCCTTTCAAAGAGAACATTTACACTTGACATGTGAATATTACTTGTGGGCTAATTTATACTCAGGTTTATTACAACGGGATTAAGCAGTGATCCCTAACAGCTACTTAAAAGGCAAAAAAAAAATATTTTGCTATTGATAGCATTTTCAAAATTGTGCAGTGCTTGAAATTAAATTACATCAAATTCCTTCATATTATTCTGCATTAGGTTCTCTTTTATTTACTGTCATCTTGCCAGCATGATATCATCCTGGGAAGAGGGATCGTAATGCTATTTATATTGTGTTGCACTGTCCTTTAATTGACCTTGTTTGTGCAGTGGAATGGCGGCTTTCTCAAGCTGCCAGGCTCTTTTTATTGCTGCATTTTCACCATGCACTAGTGGTTCTTTGTGCTGCTGCTAGGTTCAGGAATCAATACTGCATTCCCCACAGCCAATAAAGGAAAGCCAACAGTGTGGAATTAACTGAACATAGTTGGTTGCATGGAGGGCTATTGTCTTTAAGGAAAATTGGGACGATTACCAGCTTCCATCACTTAGTGGAGGCTTTAATGCAAAGCACGAGGTTGCTGTAATTTGATTTTGGCCTGCTGCTCTGACACACTCCCATTTGCTCTTGCCTCATGGAGGCCAAGCTATTAATGGCTGCAAACCAAAAAAACCTAGGAGACAAAGGCACTGAGACACAAGTACATAGAGGCAGCCATTGCATCTGATTTAACCAGAGCTTTTTAATCTCCTGGTATTTATAGAAATTGGCAAGGATAAAGTCTGCTTATCACTGAACTAATCCATGGAACATCAGCCAAAACTACCTAAGACCCAGCACAATTTTCATGCAGGAACAACAGGAAAGAAGGGAGGAAATGGGCTGAGGAAGTAGGAAATGTGACCATGTTGTTTTTTATCTCCTTGGCTTCCCAATTTGGTTGAGATGGTTATATCTGCATATGTAGTTGCAGATTCAGTTGGACAATGAAGCAAGCCTAGGTTAATTAAATGCAAATTTCAGAATGTTATCTGTTGCTTGCTTTCTACTGCTGTTGCTGCTGCTTCTGCTGCTAGTGATGGTGTGGCAGCTGAGAGGATGAATGAAATGGCATTTTGCAAAAAGTAATGGATTTTAGTCCAGGTGCGATGAAATTGAAAGCTGTAGTTCTATCTGACAGGTAATATTGCTCATTCAAATGGATTTAAGCTCAGTTATTTAAAAGGGCAGTGTATTAGTCACAAACCATTTAACACACACTTTCAACTTGTTTTTCTATGTGACAGTAGTCTATGAGTCTGTCTCAGAGGCAGCATTTTGCAAGCAATCTCACTAAAGTTTTTGTCTTCCCTTTCCTGTAAAACAGTAAAAAAAAATGCTATGGATGGGTGCCAACCCCTTGGCCCATCTCATGTGGGAAACACAGGTGGTAATCTAGTGTTTCCAGATGTCAAGGCCTGGCCCCTTTCCTATCATAATGGAGGAGCAGTTTCAGATGAGAGTACTGTCTTGGAAAGATTTTTGGTGTGGTGCTACTAGCCCCTATTTCTGCAGGCTACTTCAGAACAGTTCACTTTAGATTCTCCTTGAGGTTGGCTACACCACCTCCTTCTCTCTGTCTTATACCTCTCAAATTTTTCAGGCCACATCTGGCATCTAGAGTTCGTAGCTTTCTTTTTCTCTTCCTCTTCCTCTTTTCCTTTCTTCCTACCCTTTGCAACTGCCGGCTAAACATCTTCTCCTTCCTTTTTCTTTCTCACACTCTTGTACCCTCTTTCTTTCCCCCCCTCCCATACATCTCATGCCTAGAATTGTCTTGTTCTTTGCTCCTTAGACCTTCTCTTTGGCCCTTATCACACAGAGGGTTTTGTAGCTCTGATCTGAAGCCACTGTGGGTCCAACCCTGCAAATTCACGTTAAAATGTGATGTATTATCTCACGTGATTGCTTTCTATGGAGGAGTCATTCCGAGGCAGATCCATATTGAAACCAAAGTGACTCCTGATTTTTGTGAATTCGGTAACAAGTGAATTCAGAAAAATTGTTTCCAAGCTCACTTCGATTTGAATCTAAATTGGTCTGGTGTGGAATGCAACTTTGCTTCCATCCTGGTACACCACCACCCCAAACCTCCAAGGTCCCACATTTCCCATGATGTTGCACTGCAATTTTGCCCCATTTGCTTCTGGTGCTCCTTCAAGAACAGAGGGCACGTTTGGATGTAGCTGACAGGGATGAAGCGAATGAAACAGGAGGCTGGGGGAAAAGATGGGAGCAATGGAGGGGGCCATCAGAGGCTGGGGGGAGCAACAAACCAACTCCCAGAATTCCATAGCACTGAGCCAGGACAGTTAAAGTGGAGTCAAACCGAACTATTTCCCCAGTGCGGATGCAACCTAAGAGAAGGCAACTGTTAAAAAGGGAAGGAGAGTGGATTGGATTCAGGGAGGTGGTACTTTAGGGAGCATGGAGAATAATTATAATAATTATAATAAAATTGTTTTTAAAATAAAATAATAATAATAATAATAATAATAATAATAATAATAATAATAAGTTATTAGTGTTCTGAGGCACCAGAGCTCTGGCAGAGAAGGTTCAATGTCTCACAACACTACAGTTCCCAGAATTCCATAGCACTGAGCCAGGACAGTTAAAGTGGAGTCAAACCAGACTATTTCCCCAGTGCGGATGCGATCTAAGAGAAGGCAACTGTTACAAAGGGAAGGAGAGTGGATTGGATTCAGGGAGGTGATACTTTAGGGAGCATGGAGAATAAGGGAAACTGGATCATTTCTGCACTCCTCCAAAATGGGTCTCCTTCAGATCCAAAGATTTACTTCCAAGTAAACCTGCAGCTTCTACACTGATTATTTTGCAGTGAAAGAAATTTTTATTAATATTGTTGTTGTTGTTGTTGTTAAGGAAATATTATTATTATTATTTAAAAATATTTCACTGCAAAATAATAATAATAATAATAATAATAATAATAATAATAATAATAATAATTTTGCCAGTGATACATTCGGATGAAGCAGAGGGCATTTAGAGATGGGTGACACATTCGGATGAAGCAGAGGACATGTAGGGATAGGTGACATTCCCTATCATTCACATGATGCTAGCATTCACGTAAAACTGGAACCAGGAAGTGGTCCCCTTCTTCACTCCGGAAGTACAAAGGTTCACGATGCATTCAGAGCCCTACTAAGCATGTGCAAGGGTCACAATTCAAATCATTGAATCCTCATGGTATGTACTGGTGGGATAATTTAATGTGCACTCACTCCGCTTTGACTCAGAAATCACCATAATTTCATTCTTCACATGTGATAATTCATCACATGAATTGCCTTGGATTCAAATTCACTCTGCTTCCCCTTCACTTCGAATTGGCTCTGGGTTGGAGTTCCAGTCTCACGTGTGATAAGGGCCTTTATCTCATTCTTCCCCTCTTTGTATTTCTTTCTGCTCCACAACTCGCAATAATCTCCTATCTCTCCCAACGCGCACACACTTTCTTCTCCTTCCTCACATCTCCTAGTTCCACTTCTATTATCTCTCTGTACTCACTTCCATTTCCCAAAAGCAGGTAAAAAAGTTATGTTTTGGAGTGGGGAATGAATACTATAAACTACTGGCTTGTGGTATAAGCCCAATCTCTTCTCACCCACCTCATTGTTACCTCAAAAATTACAACACAGAACAAGGCAACAACATGATGCAAAGCACATGGCAGCAATTTAGCTACATCATATGTATAAGTAATTTTACTTTAGTTATTTTTGAAAAGAACTACTTAAAAGAAATTACTTCCTAGAATTTCTTCCAAGCTCTGGGCTATCAAGACAAGGAGAGTGTCAGTAAAGGTAGTCTGAGGACAGAACTATGATCTGAATCATACTACTTTGGTATTCTCAAATGGATTTGATCCATTAAATCAATGGAATTTGCCTAAATATTGACTCATGATGCAACAACTGATTCATTGAGTATGCTTTAGTTAAACTCCCAATAGAATTAGGCCTAAGAGTGTAAGTTGTGACTCCCAATAGAATTCAGATCTGCCCTGTACCTCTTAAGCTACCTTGCTACCTCACTCTCCTCAAGTGCAGTAGTGGATATTATCTTATTGCTAGTACTGAAGTAAGATTTAACTGAAGTTCCCGCAGTACTGGCTCATTTTTTAATTTTTTAATTTTTTTGCAATGTATATCAGATTTGTCAAGCCTTCCACTTCAGGAATCCTCAAAAATGTAATGATGTTTACAGTAATAACAAAACCCATCACTTTTGTTAAGCCATTGAATAAGTGGAGAATATTGGAAGAATTCCACTTTCTCGGTCACACTAAAATAACTGTCAGCAGAAAATAAGGAATGAAGGAAATTTTTACTTGATTTTTTAAAAAGGAAAAATGTTATCTATAAACCTAATATGCCTGCTTCTCTTTTTCAAGAACTATACGCTTTCAGGTTTTTTTTCACTCATTACTACAGAGGCCTGTAGATAAACAATGGTTCAGAAATAGCCACCAATTACTATGGGTGTAAAAAAGATAGGTATTTTCACAAGAAATCCTACAGAAACAATCAGTCTGTGTTTTTTTCATTTCATCATTGCCATAATAACAATAGTGTCTTCATGAATTAGTCTACACAGAATTTAGCTAATCAGCCCCCAGAATATTTAAACTATTTGAACTCCTGATAGCATAACTATTTGGAAGCACCTCTAATGGAATTAAGGCATGCAACTCTGTAATTATCCTTCCTGTAACCAAGTTACCTGATGTGGCTTCTGCTAACATTTATTTGTTTATTCTTTCATTAATTACCTCCATTTTTATCATTTATTTCCATTAAAATGGTAACACTCACAGCATCTAACAAACATCACTTTAAAAAAATGAAACAGCAAGGAAGGTAGGAAAGAAGGAAAGAAAGAAAGAAATCTCAGGTATAATGATTTCACAGTTGCATATTACTAAGTACATGTTGTATATTTCATATTTGTTTCATATCTAATATAGATGACAAATTATCAGATAAACTCAGCAGTTGAAGATATCTACATGCAAATGTCTACATACTTTTCAAAAAGCAGCAGATTAGAAACAAGTGCATGCAACAGACCTTGAAGATTAAGGAACCCTATTTTAAGGATTAAAATAATGAATTTGTTTTTAAATAGGGTGGATTATTCTGGAAGGGGAATCTACAGAATTTTAATTATTTGTAAAAAAAAAAAAGAGTCTAAAAGGATACAAACACTTATGAACAGACAATATTAAATTTTAGTGTTAGTGTTCATTTATCTTGCAGTTTAGGAAAATGTTGTGGTTAACTTTTCTATCTTGTTTTATCCAATAAATGGAATCTGACACTGATGTTGTAGATTGGCTACTTAGTTACATATGCATAGCTTAGCAATGTTTCCTGATCCAGCCCCCCAAGCCTACCTTAACAGTCAACAGCTTCATAAAATATATCATCGAATCATATAAGCATAGAGTTGGAAGAGATGCTACCTTGGAGTGTGGTGGAGTTTCCTTCTTTGGATATTTTTAAATAGAGACTGCCCGCTATCAGGAATGCTTTGATTGCATGTTCCTGCATGGCAGGGGCTGGACTGGATGGCCCTTCAGTCCAGCCCCCTGCCATGCAGGAACATGCAATCAAAGCATTCCTGATAGAGGGCCATCAGTCTCTATTTAAAAATATCCAAAGAAGGAAACTCCACCACACTCCAAGGTAGCATATTTCACTGTTGAACAGCTCTTACCATCAGAAAACACTTCCTATGTTTAGGTGGAATCTCTTAGTAGAATCCATTGTTCTTGGTCCTAATCTCTGGAGCAGCAGAAAACAAATTTGCTCCATCACCAATATGATATCCCTCAAATATTTAAACATGGCTATTATGTCCACCCTTAACTTTCTCTTCTCCTGTATAAACAAACCAGCTCCCTAAACTGCTCGTCACAGGGCACGGTTCCAGACCTTCCATCATTTTGATGACCCTCCCAGACAGATTCCAGCTTGTCAACCTTCTACTTGAATCATGGTCCCCAATACTGTACACACTATTCAGTTGAAGTCTGACCAAAGTAGAACAGCAGCACTGTTACTCCCCTTGACCTGGGCACTATGAAGGAGAACTGTTCAGCTGCTGATTGGTGCATGACGAACAGGATATTATAATCCATTCCCAACCAGTGAGCAAGGATGAAATGAGGAACTGTGTCATGGGCCTGTGTTTTGCATAAATGTTAAATATGTAATGCATATGTGAAAAACTGAATTTATGAGTAATTAAAGAATCTAAATAGACCACACAATGCATCTACTAAGGGGATGGAACTGTGACCACATACCTATCACC
The DNA here is from genome assembly GCF_019175285.1 of Sceloporus undulatus. Taxonomy (NCBI): domain Eukaryota; kingdom Metazoa; phylum Chordata; class Lepidosauria; order Squamata; family Phrynosomatidae; genus Sceloporus; species Sceloporus undulatus. Next base: position 203,546,763 of record NC_056525.1, on the reverse strand, counting down.
AGCTCTGACTTGTGTTCAAGTAGTAACAATGATGGAAAATTTCAAGACTTCTTCTCTTCTCATGGTGTTGTTTTTTAAAATAAAAGTCTTAAACAAGACATGGACTTGTAAACATATACACCTTAAAGAGAAGAGTATCCTCGGGTAGCCGGAAATTAAAGTAACTACCTGAAATTACTTGCAATGTGTTCCTTTTTCAAATAACTAAGGTGTAACTATTTGCCTTATGTTTGACAAAGGACAACCTCATTCTTTTTCTGTAACTTAACTTTAAAAATTACTTTTATACTTATGGTGGTGTAGATTTACTAAACACAGTAAGGGGCTGTGCAGACGGGTGGTTAAATGCCACCCAGTTTTGCCCCAGAAGGAGGCAGTGGCAACCAGACGCTAGGCCTCCAGAGGGACCAAAAAGAACCCCACTTTTGCGTGGGCACCATAGGTGCGCTCGCATGCTATGATGATGCCCCGGGCTGCACACATGGACGTTATCATGGTGCATGCCATATGGACAGGCACACACCAAATGGCGGCCGGGTGGCGGAACTAAGGCCTGGAGTGTGTGGACGCTCAGCCCTAGCACACATGCAGGTCGGCACCAAGTGCCAGTCTGTATTGCCCCTAAGATTACTATCATGAGTCATATTCCATCCTATGATGTGTACCGCTTCATGCTGCTGAATTTAAAACTATCCAATTTTTTTAAAGTAACTTTAAAGAAAAATTATTTCAGTTCCTTCTCTGAAATGGCAAAGTAAGAAAGATTTTTTAAAATGTACCAGAGTAGTAGCCCTCTAAGTTATGCTTTCAGCCCTCCAAACTATAATTGTAACTGGTTGTTTTTTAACTTAACTTTCCAAGCTTTCTGCTGTTTCTCAAACAGAACAGAATTCTTGGTCATTCTTGTAGAATTTATAAAGCACCTTTCAAATTATGTCTGGGAAAGATGAAAGTGTTACAATATCTGACAAGGAGCTGAACTCCAGGGTCACAGCATGACACATGCCTTCTCCCCTTTTTAATGTAAAGATTACTCTGTGTCAACACACACACACACACACACACACTTATACACACACACAAACAACCACAATCGTGAGGCGGGGTAGGCAACCTGCGGCCAGCGGCCGGATGCGGCCCGGCAAGGCTTGGGACCGCCCCCAGCCTGGTCTGCTGCTGATGCCACCGGGGCCTTTTGCCTCTCACGCGCAGGGGCAAGGGGGCAATTGTCTATAGACGCCTCAGAAACATGCATTTATATTAACATTTTTAAAAAATCAGCAAATTTTTTGCGTTGTCCCACTTTTTTAAAAAAAGTGTCCACCATTTGAAAATGTTGTCCTATATTTGTCCCAGTTTGTTTATTTAATTAATTTTTTTAATTATTTAATTATTATTTTTTGGTCGGCCTCCAATTGTCTGAGGGACAGCAACCCGGCCCCCGGCTCAAAAGGTTGCCCTACCCTGTCGTGAGGCCTTCAACCTCAAAAAATCAAAAACAAACAAAAAAAGTTTTAATAAATCCTGATACAGGGTTGCCCATTTTTGGCCAATCATAAGGAGCATTAAAAGGCGTGTGTCACAGCCACCAAATAGACAGAATTGGTTACAGCGTAGGGGGGGGGGAATCAAGAAGACCACAGTAAATATGGTTCTCATCACATTTCTAGGAAATTATCAGGGAAATTTTAACAGTTCTTATAAAGCTGCTTTGGGTATATATTCTGATACAAAAAGTTTGATCTCTAGCACAACTCAAGGAAACTCTTTCTCCAAGTAAATGAAAAATTTGCAGTTATAAATTACAGCAGAAAACCAGTAGCCACCAGTGACTTCCATGTCAGTGGGGCTATGAATCCTGTTCAGTGTTACAAGCTATCCAAAGGGTTGAATTGCAAACCCACAAAACAGAGTGGATTCACCCCACTGACAGAGGGTATGATTAACACCAGCTTGTCCCATCCCATTTTTATTAAGAAGCTTAAATATTTTCCCCATAGATTTCTCAAAAGGTTCTATGTCTATTTCCACGCTGTCTTTTTTCTTCTTGCTTCTCAACAGGCTAATCAGATCTGGTCCTCTAAATGCTATTTCATCATACCATCTCAAAAGTAGCCAACACTTCAACCTACGCCATGCTTCTTTGCAGTTGGCCAAACAGTCACAGTCTACGTGGCAGCTCAAGTCTTGCACACGTGAGTTACTGAGCTGAGAAAGAAGGCATGCAAATGACTTGCTTCTGTTGTAATGTGCAATTAGAAACTTGCAGAGCTCTCTGTGTGACAAAATCCATGAGATACTGCTAGAACCCTTAGCCTTGAAATTAGAGGAATGTATAAGAACAAATAGGATTTAGGTTTCCCCCCCCCCTTTTTATACACAAGGCAATTTTTTTTTTTTGTATGGTTTGGAAAATAACGTTTTAAACATTCGTACTGGGATCTTAGACTGAAAGAAATAGATTTTATGCCTACTGGAGAAGGGACTTTGTTTTGTTTCACCTGAAACCAGCATGGTATAGTAGTTTGAGCACTGACAATAAAAGGTTTTGAACTGGCCAGTCATGGAAACCCCTGGGTGACCTTGAGCAGTGGCACTTTCTCAACCTCAGAGGAAGGCAAAGGTAAGCCCCTTTGAACAAATCATGGTGAGAAAGCTTAGTGATAGGGTTGCCTTAGGATTGTCAGAAGTCAGAAATGAGCTGAAGGCACACAACAACAAAACAACATTACTGTCATCTTCCTTTCGTCTTAGCTATTAAGCAGAGCCAACATGAAGGCTTAGTTGGGCCCCTGTTTGCTGTTCCTGGAGAGTGTGGCACCGCTCCAAAGGAGTGGCTGGCTCGGCACACCCTTTCAGTGCCAGATGGGGCCATGGCAACTGCAAACAATCCAGTGCTTTGCGTGCTAAAAAGAAGGGCTAAATGCAGCTCTTTTTAGTGCTGGCTCAGTTGTGTGCAGTGTGATGCTGGATATGTGACATGTGGAGGCCATGTCCTCACTCTGCCCCGAGGCCCTTAGCGCCTTCATTCCCAGAAGTGTAGCTTTCTCCAGAGGCCCTGCAGCCATTCAAGACCCTTACCTCATCCCATACTTGAAATGAGTTCACATGATCAGGAGGTGGTTCTCTTCAGATTGACCTGGAAAATGAGTTTTTCATCCTCAGTCCTTCTGAGAAACAGAACAATGCTCTCTCCCATGCAACAGTCATTATTGGACTGAAACACTTGAGTACTAGGTATTGAAATGTTGGTTGATCTAATGAAGTATCTTCTTTGTATGCATTGTGACATTTTTGTATGGAAAATATGGCAATCTCTCTCTTTGTCATGCTTCTTCATATCTACTTTTTAAAGTTTTGAGTCCAAACTGCATACTGCCCAACATTCACAGATTAAAATAGGATTCATGTGCCAAACAATACAGAGTGTGGTCAAGATGGCAAAAGCTAGTGAAGAAGAAGAACAAACTAGTAGTGGCTGCAGCAGTTTGCTTTTGTCTAAGTCTGTTTGGGAAGGACAAGATTCCACCTATTCGCTCCTCTCCCCTCCCTCCTGCTGAATTAGTTAGAATGAGTTCAGCCTTCTTTTGCACTTTGAACTCAGTTTATGGAAATTGAATTAAAGTGAGGAAAAGGGAGAAAGTGGAGAAAGGAGAAAGAAACAGGGCTGCTGCACAGAACTGAATAAATTCAGTTTGACACCACTCTAACTGTTTTGGATCCATCTTATGAAATCTGGGATTTGCAGTTTGTTGTGACATCAGCCATTCTCCCTGTGTTTTTCCCAGGCTCTGTATCTCCCTCTGAGGATCTAGTCTTGAGTTGAGTCCAAAACAAGACAATATGGCTTTCGGGTACACAGTTTTCGGTTTTTGCAGTTCCAAGCTGTGAGACTCACTGAGGACACTTTTGCCCTACACAATTAATGTAGATTACATTAAAACTCTCCCAGCTGCATCTTGTGGAATTCGGGACTTTTAATTTGGTAAGGCACTGGATGTGTCTGGATCTAATGTTCTTTCCTAAATTACAAATCCCAGGATTCCACAGGTTGCAGCCATAGCAGTTAAAGTGGAATCATAGGCCATTACGGTGAAGCACAAAAGGGCCATTGGTCACAAATCACACCTGAACGTACAATAGGTGAGTAAGGAGAGTAATTTTTGACATTCTTGCTTGTAATCATTTAAATCTCACTCATAAATGGATTCTTGTCAGGTGAATCTACATTGAACACTTCTTTGAATTCTTGTGTGAAGCAATCTGATGAATTCTCTATCTCCTATCCCCAACTATGTGGTCACCATTCTGTAGGTATTTAAATGCTACCGTAAATAGCATGGATTTATTTTGATTCTAGTTAGGATTTATCTATTGTGAACTCTTAACACTGGTCCAGATAGGCCAAACTATTCTATGGATCAATTAAGATAAAGCCAACTTTCTTCCAGATATAGGCCCACTTAGTGAGAAAATTAAATTTTTAAAGTTATAGTCAGCCATGGTGAGCTGACAGAAGAGAGCCATTTGAAAATAATTAGCATAACACTTTTGGAACGCAACACAAACTCCTGTAATTAAGGATTATGTAAAACTGGAAATTTAAATAGTCATCAACTGTTTTACTATTATCTCTATTTATATCTAGAAGATAAGGCTGGGGAGTCTGGTTGGTGTAAGGTGGTAATGGTTGTACTTTTCCAGGACTTTGCAGTGGTGAAAAGGGCAGGTAAACGAAATCCACCAGCAGGAAGAAGTGTATTTTCCTAGTGTTTTCTTTCCTTGACAGCCACTATGCTCATTTTTCCCCCTCCATCCACCACTACATTCACTGACGTAGTTACACTGGCATAGGGAACTAACAAGATTCCAGGCTTTAGCAATAACTAGTCATAAATGAACCCCTTCCATTGCATTATTAAAATATGGTAAATAAATAAATAAATAGAGCATAGTTTATACACTTATTGGTAATATTTCAGGTTAATTGCTAGTGACTGAAGCTTTGTTTTGTACTGGCATGGGAAATACATTGCAAGCAGATGGAACATACCTAGCCCCCCTGACGGACACTCAAACATGCGCACATCCTTATCTTCTCTGTTGTCTGCAGCTTAAAATATATTAACAGTGAAGAGAAAACACAATAAACGCCAGTGGTATGAATGCTGGTGAATAAGGAAAAGGTGGCTGCAGAATTTTTATTAGCTGTTTCTCTGACTTCACATCAAATCTATGAGGGGGTGGGGAGACAATTCCTCTTTAATCATTTTGTCAATAGTTCAAAAAGGTCTCAAAATATAATTTAAAGCATCTGTGCTGGAAACGCTATTTCAAAGCAGCAGTTCTATGGTGCTTCATTGCTGAAGAGCATAACCCTCCCACACATAGAAATACAAACAGCACACTCATTTGCAGGTGGGTTAATCCTCAGATGGCTCTGCTGGTCCTCCCCTCCTCAGCATTTTTCCTTCTGTTTTAAAAAGCTTGTTTTGAATTTGTCTATCAAACTGCTCAGAGAGAAGTAAAAGCTAATAGAAAATTTGCTTTCTTTTATGCTCTCTCCAGCAGCCAGAACTCCCTGAGAGACCTCTTTCATTGGCCATTTCCATCTCCTGCTTGCTGGCATCACATAACCCTGCCTCCCAGTGCCGACCGTCAACATCACATGTGAGATGGATGGAATAAGCGATCTGAATCAGCCAACCGAACAATCAGAAATGTCACTACATCAAGAACAGCATAGAAAAGGTGGTGTCAAGGTTCCTCCCTTTTAAAAAAACAAACCTTGCCAAGCATCAGCCCTCTAAATCTTGATTTTGCACATCTGTAGATGCATAGAAAGAAATCACTATGTATGAGAAACACCCTATTTATAACACTCTCATCTTCTTTCCTATGCAGTGTGAAGCTGTAAGGATAAGATCTCTCACCAAAGCTTGCTTTTATTGTGCTTGTTGTTGAAAACCAACCTGGAATCCTGAGACAAGCAGAAATGTTTGTTTTCACCAAACCTCTGCCCAAAATGACAATAACTACACACACACTTATATAAACATGTTTACCTTGTTTAAAATGTGTTATTGCAAAGGAGATGGTCCAGTGATAACACTGCAAATATTAGATACAAATATCCTCTTTCATCCATTTTCTCATTTACCAGTGATTGCAGTGTTTTGAACAGGCAGTTGCTAAATTGAATTTCTGATATTACAATATACAAGATTTCAGTAGACAGTGCAATATTCCTTTCTTCATATATGCATAAAGGGGTGCACCATTTTATGTATGTATGCCATTATAGATAGACAGAGATACATATATGAATATATATTAATATGCCTGCTTTATAACAAGCAAAATAATTTTGCACTATTATTTTATTGTCTCTTTATACCCAAACACAAAGTCCAAACATGCATCTAAAACTACCACCCCAATCTGCTTTCATGAATCTGAAAGATATAACATTGTTCTATAGTGTCACAAAGCATGTGAGACATTCTAAAATGTTGCAGATATAAGATTTGACTCACCCAATTAATCAACAAATGGGGCATGTAGTAACACCTAAAATAAGGCATCCTTTCATACTATACAATTATAGAACTATAACTCCACATTAAATGCCATTGCTGCATCCTATGGAATCCTGGGGTCTGTAGTCTGACAAGGCACCAGAGTACTCTATTTCAGAATTCCCAAAACCCCTTCCAAAATTACTTATCACAGGGTCCCATAGAATGTTGCCATGACAGTTAAAGTGGGACCATAGCACTATAACTAGTTAGTATAAAACAGGTCAAAAAGATGCTGTGTGTGTTGTATTGTTATGTATGTAGTAAGTCAAGCTTTCCCCTGCCTCCATCTGAATTATAAACCACACTCATATAAATTTCCAATGAAAAGTCTGGAATCTTCCAAGATTAAAGGCACCAGATCCTGTCTGACCTTGGACACTAAAGCACATTACAGACGGGCCAATGAGACACTGTCGTTATGCGCAAGGGGCAGCGCTTCCTGACGCGCCTTGCCCCTCGTGCGTAATGAGTGCGTCAAAATGGCGGCACTGCATACAGATGGGCATACATTTTGATGTCGCGGACGCACAGCGCTTCTTTCTTGCTGCGCCCAGGAACTGCGCAGTTTGGCTGCTGCAGTTCCTGGACGCAGCAATCGGCAGCGGCGTGAGACCGCCCATTTTGGGCGGTCTGTAACACACCCAAGCTTGTTATTTGGATGGGGGATTGCCAATAAATACCTGGTGCTGTAGGCTTTACTTTAAAGGAAAGAACTGGCAAAACTACCTCTGAGTATTCCTTGCTTAAGAATTAATATGAAATTAATGGGGTCACCATAAATTGACAGACTACTTGAAGGTACATACATAAACACACACACACACATGTTTCAAAGTAGACTGCAAGCTATGGAGTAGTAGTACACTTTGAGACTCAGATTCGACTATCTTTGTAACCATATTCATCAAGTAAACATACAGGCAAGTGTGTGGCCCCATTCCCACTAGCTCATTTGCCCTGGGTAGATCCGGTCCGGACTCACTGAGCCAGTACCAAATCTGCCTATTCAGAAGTGCCCACTAGCCTTTGCACCAATCGGGGCAATTTGCCCCACTAAAGTTCATACACACCAAAGTACCGGGTTAAGATGGAGCCTCTTCTGTCAATCAAATTAAGTCAATGGTGACATCTAATGCAGCCATTAACATCGCGAGTGCTTCATCCAGCACTTTGGCTTTTTTTTTAATTATTTTTTACATTTGACAGCTTATGCACATGGAGCATGGGGCTGGGAGCAGAGCGGCTTGTGGGGCTCCTTTTCCGTCCTCCTCCTCCATTAGTTTTTTTTCAACAGAAGGAGTTCCTCATTGGGCGCTTCAGAATTTTTAAATTATTTTTACAATTTGACAGATTATGTGCATGCTACATGGGGCTCTTTAAACGAGAGAGGGAACTCCCAGTCGATATATCGACTGGGGTTCCATATCCCTTCGTTTAAAGAGCCCCATTCATATTGAGCATATGTATACAGGCTTTCCGATGAATGCATGAAGTTAGAAAAGGGATAGTGCTCCTCAAACACCTACCTTTTGGCAGAAACAGGCTGTGGCATTCATCTGCTTCTCTTTAAAATGCTTTAAGAGATTGTGGGAGTAGGATGAAATTCAGTAGGAGCAGAAAGGAAAGGCCCCAGAATGTTTAAAAATTAAAATGTCAAATTTCAAAATTTTAAATTTAAAAAATTGCATTTTTAATTTTTTAATTTTTTAAAAAAAATTAAAAATCACATTTTTACCAAATCTTTATTATGTATATGTAAATACATTTAGGTTGTATGTATGATAATGTAATTTGAAGGTATAAATTTAATTTTGCTAATTGTTTACATCATAACTATTAGCATTACATTCAGTGGTATATGGGAATTATTATTTATGAGTAACATTAGTGCAAAAAAGCATTACTAAGGATTTTTTATGGTGTGAAACGGGAGGAGGTCAATGGGGGGGGGTTACACCATGGGTTACTGCACCAGGTGACACCAACCCTAGTGATGCCACTGCCATATACAGGAGAGTGTTTACACCCCCCCTTCTCACCTCCCCACTGCTGCAGCTGTTGTTCCCCAGCAAGTGCATATTCAACAAAAGCCTTCCCAGGATCTGCATCAAAGGAAGATCTCAAATACCCTATGGCCATCAAAACTCATATTTGTAGCCTAAATAAATAAATAAATAAATCCTACTGAAATTTCATGAATTTATCTTATTCCTTTATTAGAACATTTCCTCTTGATGTGGGTCCTCAAGGCTGCAGGGAACTTATATGACAGAAATTCCCACCATTCTTCATTATTCATTATGCTGGGTACTACTCCTGGCACTTGCAATCCAAAAAACCTTGAGGGTCATAGGATCCCCATTCCTGGATTAAATTAAAAACCTAACATTCATTCCAATTAGAAAAAATGATAATCTTACACATAATTTTAGGCCCTCTTCCCTTTAATCACACTGGTGACATTCTGGACTTCATGGAGCACAGTCTATTAGTTTTTTTAAAATACAATTCCTGGGCTGTTCTATATCTCTGGTTATAGTCCCCTCCCCAATCTCTCTTTCACACACATAAACATGCACAAAGGGGGGGGGGAGACTCCCTGTCTCTCTCATCCATTAATCTTCTATGCTCCCCTTCCTTTCTTTCAATGAAAAGATGCCAGATCATCAAAAATGCTCTGTACTGACTCAGTGAAAAGGACAGCATATTGCTTTCTCCAAGGGAATTATTGCTTTCCCTCCTGCAGCCTGTCTCCTGGCTGTGAGGAGGTGCATTCGATTGCCACTTCAGTGCAATACATCTCTTTTCCATTAAAAGTGCAATTTGTACAAACATCCTTTTATTACTTAGCCATTGTTTTGCCAGCAAAAACAAAAACAAAGGAAAACAAAAGAAGAAAAAATGCAGAGCCAGAGAGAAAAGCAAGGACCCAGCGAGCTGGCAGGATCAGAGTTGCCGAACCCAAAAGGACCCTGTGTTGAATGAAGGACACACAAAAAGGCAATTTTGTGTGGCAGCTATATTTAGAATTTTGTTTAATTAGGATGGGCATATCTAGGTGTGTGTGTGTGAGAGAGAGAGAGAGAGAGAGAGAGAGTTTGTTGCTTTCTTATGTTAGTGCCTGTCTGGTTTTCTGTATGGCCCATGCTGTTGATTTATTACATGGGTTCAGTGATTTTAAGAAGCTGTTTGTAAGTACTGCTGAAAGGATAAGGAGGACTCTTGTGTCTGAGCCATTTCTCAGAACCTGAGCGCATGCAAAACTGGCAAAGGATGCCTATGCAGTAAAGAAGTCTGCACTGCAGTTAGGGATGTGGCACGTGACTTGGGAAAGGAAATTATGTCTTTATTTTCTCAGATAATTCCAATGCTGCTTCGTGTGGGATGCAGGCTATGGGACCTTCAGCTCAGCCTCTTCATGCGTAATGGTGGGGGGATTGGAAAGGGTGCAGTGAACAAGAAAAAATGAGAATGTATGTTATAATCAACAATGCAACTGGAGATTTTACAGCATTGTAAATATGCCTCACATATTTACAGTCCCACATTGTGTTTATTATCAAACTACATGCTTTCATAAATTGAGAAATGAGAGATTCATAGTCTATGGGGGAAAGGCAAAGGGTGATGGGCTGCTTTTAATTTGTGAAAATGAGGTGTATGTATTTCTTCTTCACCTTTTACATTACAAATGTTATTTTCGAATAGATTTTTAAAAACAGTCAGCATGGTTTAGTGGTTTGACTGTTGGACTAGGGTTGGGGTCCTCCCTCAGCACGGAAACTCTCTCAGCCCTAGAAAACACCGTGATGACCCTCAGGGTCACCATAAGCTGGAAATGAATTTAAGGCAAACAACAACAAATTTGCACCAGAAATTAGAGATCTGGAAACAGACAAGACCTACTTGACCATCTTCCTAACTACTGCTCTTCATAGTTAACTCACCCCCTTCTAATCAAACATAAAATGCTGCCACAGTTTCTCTTAAAAAATGGTGTAATCTAATGATACACATGTGCAGCCTTCCCCAACCTGAATCCCTCCAGATGTTCTAGGCTTCAGTGCCCATCACCCCAAACAACATGGCCAATGCCCAGGGATGCTGAAGAACTATGGTGCAGAATGCCAGAAAGGAATGAGACTGGGGAAACTACACTGCACCCAGAAATGGATTTCTTCCCATAAAGATCACAAAACAGTTCATCACTTGCATACAGCTTGTACTTTCAATTATCTTTTTCTGTCCTTGTGGGAAAGAACAATGGAATGCAGCACTGGACTCCATCCTGTCAAAGTGGTGATCAGAAGGAATATCCAACTACTGTGGAACCCAAAAGTCTCTGGATCATGACTAATGATACAAGTACATATTTATTACATTTTTCTACCATCCCTCTTCTGATAATATAAAATCTGATTCTTTTCTTACCAACTTGATTCTCATCCAGGACTGGAACAAAAGGTTAGAATGAAAGAAAAGGAGTGAGTAGCCAGAGTGTAAACTTGGTAACCATGTGGGTAGTTGCATATCAATCTCTTTGTTCCTAGCCTGAGACAAGAATGGATATAAAAATGTTGTCTTATTTTTATAATAAAATAAAATTATTAAAAAAGTTATTTATACCCTGCTTTTCTGTTGTCAAACAATCAAAGTGGCTTACATCTAAAAATCATTCCAGTATACAATACATTGTACATATAGTATCCTCACCCCTCCCCTAAAAAAAGAATTAACTACATTACAATTAATATTTATCAGTTAAAATAAACTATTAATAATAAAATAATCCATAAACTGATTATAATGTGGGGGAAGTACATAATGGGAAGGGAATTCATTTTTTGGCTGAGTGGTTCTATTCAGGAAAGGCCTGTCGGAAGAGATCCATCTTGACAGTTTGTTTTTATTTTTTTTAATTATGATATAAAACTATCCAAAATCATGAGTTTTATTCCTCTGTTTCTGGAAAGTACTTGAAATGTAAGAGGGAAAATAAATATGAAAGAATGTACAATTGACAGATTCATCCAAACAGGCCAGAGTCTTCTGACTGTGGCTGGATCCTAATCTACTTGCTTTGAATCTTGTCATATTTAACCATGTTTGTGGTTCTAGCTTAGGGTTGTCACCTCATTTTTCTGATGGGCTCCTGGCAGATAGTTACAACATAGTTCTGTCCATGCTAGTAATAGTTTTACCTATTTTCTTTGACCCACGCAGAGGTTATGGATCAAAACTTACCTAAATTTGCCAGTTTATTCACAAGGTTATTGGAGAGATCTTCTATGTTGTTGTTGTTGTTGTTGTTGTTTTTTAAAAAAACTAAATATGAGAGAAAATGAAAGGAACACCCATTCCAACTCTCAGGTGTTCACTTGTATTTCTTTAAAATGCTGCAGTTTGTCAGAAGAGATGGGATGAGTGGAGTGAGGCTCAGTGGGAGGAGAAGTGATATGCCCTATATTTTTAAAATAATAATAATAATAATAATAATAATAATAATAATAATAATAGTTTTCATTTTTAAAATAGATATATATTCTTTTATGAATTTCTTTAAAAACATCACATCCTACCAAATTTGCACTATAACAACATGGAACTAGGTACATATAAATACACTCATCCCTCCCCATTTGCAAACTTGGGATATGCAGTTTTGGTCCTTCATGGACGACAAGTGGGGAGCGACAAAATGGGGTGTGTGCCCCGGGTGTGCACACAGGAACCTGTGTGGGAGTGCCCTTCTCCATTATAAGCAATGGAGTTTGAATATCTGCAATATTTCCTATTTGCTGGGAGGGGTCCGGAACAGATCCCCACGAATCGGGAGGGATGAGTGTATGTTTAGCTCTGTGTATGAAATTGTAATTTGTTGTTGTTGTTATTTATTTTCTTATATTCCCACCTTTCTCCCAATACAGGGACTCAGAGCAGCAAACAACAAGTATAAGACAATACAATTTTAAAACAGTACAGCAATATTAAAATATATAAATATAAAAATTAAAAAACAATTACACAATTTTAAGAATTAAAACAGTTATAAATTAAAATATAACATGTTAAAATACAAACCATTAAAATTTGTATAGTCCAGCATTAAAAACTCAGTTCTCAGCTTAAAATGCCTGACTGCACAGGAACGTCATTACCTGGCATCGGAAGGATAGTAAAGATGACGCAATCCTGGCCTCTCTAGGGTAGGAGTTTCAAAGCTTGGGAGCAGCCATAGAGAAGGCCATCTCTTGTTCCCACCAAATTCATCTAAGGAATTCACTAAGGATTCTGTATGGTGTGATATGGGAAGAAGTCAATTGGGGGGGGGGGGGGTGACACCATGAGTATCACCAACCCTAATGATGCCACTGCCTATTCTGATGTTAGAGCCACACCATGCTGTCTATTTGCATACATCAAGCAATCAGGTTTTCTCCTTTATACTAAACTACATTTTTCTTCCATCCTGTGACGCTTTGCTTTGCAGCTCCTTGCAATCCTCAGCCTAAAAGAAGTTTACTAGATACCAAGTTCACCTTTAAAATATCCATCTGTAAGGGTGACACCTCAGAAATAACATATGCATTCAGAATAATTATTTACAACATATTTATACTGCTGTTCACTTCTTTAAAAGAACCCCAAAGGCAATTTATGGAAATAAAATCCAGTGGGCATTGAGAGCCAAAACAATAGAGATGAATACAAATTTTACCTACAGCTAGATAAAATTAAACACATTAAAAGCCTGACACAACCAAAATGCAATAATCACTCATTTAAGAATAAGTCAATCTAACTTCTTTAGGGAGTTTCCCTTTCAGGGGGCTACCACCAAAAAAGGTTTTGGCTTGCATCCTATATCCCTACCTTGGCAGCAGAGCTCCACTATGGACTAGACTGTGAATTATGGAAGACCTGTAAAGTCCTTGAAATATTTTAGGTTACTCAGCTGGTTGCTTAATTTTATCTTTTGTGTGTTTCCTACCACTGTTTTTCTCTGCTCTTTCCAGAGGTGGGGGAAGACCATGTCAGGAGGTTTCAATGATCTTCATGGTCTATTTGTGTGGCATGTAGCAAATCTGCAAGTCTGAAGCAGGCTGAAGATTGCTGTATCTGCTTCAAGTGAGCAACCTGCACAAGTTTTAAAGCTCAGCTGATGTTTTTGTATTCCTCTTGGCCTTATGCCTACTCCCCCAGGCTCTACCACTTTCCACAAGGTGAGAAGTCTTAGTGAGACAAGTCTTTGGCCTAGAACCAAGTAGTCCTCCATCTCTCCAAGAGCTCATGCCATCTGCACTGCAGCCATGGATTTTGGGAATTGTGGGGTTCTTGGAGAAAGATATTGCCAAACTGCTAGAGATAGACTCAGATATCCACAGTATTTTAGACTCAGAGCTCTCTGGCTCTGCAGTAGTGTTTGTACCTGGTACTTCCTCTGTTGGTATCCACTGGTTATTTGGTTTCTTGAGTCCATATTCTAATTTCTTCTGGACTTCTGGGTACTGACACAGTGGACTTTTTGGAAGTACAAGGATGAAAATAACATAGACCAGTGGTAGTTGATACTCTGTGGTTGCCTCAAAGAAATTTCTTGGAGATGACCAATATAGGAATCTTTCATCCTACAACTTCTATCAGTCCCTTCCAGCATCAGTGTTATGGTAAAGCAGTTGTTGTAGTATAAAACATCTGGTGAGGCAAGAGTTGCCAACTTCTGCAGTAGTTGTTGCTTTCTTCCCTAGTACCAGCAGCACCTGTCCTGTGTTCATGAGGTCAAAGTTGTTTTTCTCCCCACAAGTAAATACAGTCAAGCTTGTACACACCTGCAAACACATTTATCTGTTTGTTTGTTGAATTTTTAGCTTGCTCTTCCACTGTGGAACCAAGGATATCATATATTCCCCACATCCAATCCCTGCCCCGTGTACAATCTTCTGAGTTGGTTATGGCCAAGAGATAACACTTGGCCTATGATCACCGCATTAGCTTCATGGCTTGAGAAGTAATATCAGTTGCATATGGCTCACTCTGAATATTCCACAGACCTTAGAAACATTACCCTTTGGACTACAACTGCCAGAGCCCCTCCTGCAGCACCAATACTGGCAATGCTGGCCACAGTACTCTGGAAATTAGTCTTAAAAGGTAAATTTCCAAGCCCTGGTATCTTATCCAATGAGCAAAACCTTATGGTGATTTAGAAATTTGGCAGTACATATACTGAAACCAGAACAATAAACAGAAGATTAGCATAGCCCATACCTTGTTTTAATTCATGATATGAGATGCCTTGGGTCTCATGTCAGGAGAAAGACGGAATAATAAACAAACAAGACATATATTGTTTTAATTTAGAAAGCTGAACAGCATTCTCTGTCTTCTGCCACCTTTCAAATTGAGAAGCTAACAGTTTTCGAGAAAAACAGTCTTCACTGTGATTTTTATCCTCTGCCCTATAAATGGGTCACATTAAACACTGTAAGAGGAGGCTGTTCAAAATGCTCTGTGCGTGCTTAGAACAAGATGCTGAAACTGCATTCTTCTTTCCTTTCCTGAGAACAGCAGTACAGAGAGTCAGTACAATGTCTGTCTGCACAGAGGACCTGCAGTACTTTAGCTAAAATAAACTGAGGGGTTTCCAGCTCAGAAGCCAAATGGTATTAGGGTCCCTGAATATGGACTCACTTTCATGTTTCCGCTTCACACCAGATTGACAAGAGGAGCTTGTGAAGACTTTTCTTCATGGCTGCATCTTGACCTTGACCTCAGAGCTTTAGAGAAGGTTGCTGGCATTCCAAGCAGTCATTGTCCATTGTCACCTCCTCTTTTCTTTTGATATTAAGGAGAGTAAAAGGTCATGCAATATGATCCTTTCCTAGGTTTAGCATTTGGAGGGAATGCAAGGGTGGAGGCTTCTGTTTTTTCCATTGCAAAGCATTTTTGTTTGACTTTTTTGCTCAGGTCAGGTATGCAGCAACATTCATTTCTTTCACTGATTTCTTCTTTTCCCTCTTCCCTTCTCTCTCTCTCTCTCTCTGTCTCTCTCTCTCTCTCTCTCACGCACACACACACACAGAGAGAGAGAGAGAGAACGAGAACCAAATCTATGTGTCAGACATTCAGCAAGGGAAAGACAAAGGCACTGAGTTAATTACCCATCATTTACTGCTGCTGAGAAGAACAGATGGTGGCAAGCGATGTGTGAATGGCATGGGGCAGGGAATTATTCGATCTTTTTTAGATTAATCGCCAGTGGCAAAGTGGATGATTACAAGCTGTGACCCTTCTATCAATATAGAAAACGTATACAGTAGAACAGTATACGGGTTTTCTGTTAAAGGTTTTTTTAAAAAAAATTGGAGCATTTCAAATGAATGAAAGCAATTGTTATAACGCTGAGGAATCACATTACTAGATACCCAAAGAATCATTTTCCTTTCAGATAAACTTTAGGAAGCCCCGAATTTGGGCACCTTTGCCTAGGAATATGACCAAGATCAAGTTGGGGGAGGGGATAACCCATATGTTTTCAATAATTTCAGCAGAGCAGAAGGTTGCTCACTTGAAGAAGCACCAGAAACAAAGCCAGTGCACAAAACTGTAAGGAGGACTGTACTGTTTTTAAATGCTAATACAATACAGGTTAGAAATAGAAAATAAAAAATAAAGGGGATGATTTTGCTCAAAGGCCCTAGTTGGCATAGACCATGATGGGGAGACAAGAGCAAAGCATTTACAGTACCACTATCAATCTATTGGTCTATCTATCTCAGCCCCGTTCAAGGTCAATATAATATAATTTCCTCCTCTTCTTACGAAATACCCAACCTTTCTCTTTCTGTATGGGAAGAAAAAGCATCTACTGCATTTTGAGTTGCATCAATAATTAATTGGTACACGAGAAAAACAGATGCTGTCTTTTGCAGATCATAGAAACTGCTCCATCATCAAAATCTCTCCGATCACCTAATTATTAAACCTACACAGTGTTAATGTTATGGTGTAGGTGGGGGTGTGGTGGGAGGGGGAATCAAGCCAGCAAACCACAAATACTACTCCCTGAAAGCATTGCCATTGCAAGTGCATTTTCTGACATTTCTAATTTTATTGTGAAAGCCGTTCCCTGCAGCATCAGAGAAAGAGTGTGTGCGGGCAAGATTTAAGGGGGAGTGGCTCAATTTCTCCTCCTTGCATATTCTTCTTCATCAAGTGAAACATCAGCAGCATTATACTGTACTGCCTGATGTCTTGCCCATGTGTTTTTAATAGTAAAGGCAAGGAGGTGGGAGAGGGTGGGAGGAAGCTGAGGGAACAATGCTGGATTGTATTAGTCAGCAGCATTGGGTGGTGCATTTAAAATTGCAATCCATTTCACCTGAATATAGGATCAGGAAGAAGAAAATGTAGTCTGTGCAAATCTGCCTTGGAGGAAAGAGGAGCATAAGCCATTGCAGGAGACTAGCATTTCCAGTGTGTGGTTTCTTTAAAAGCCAGACTCCATTATACAATACTGTACCATCAATTAAGAGGATGAGTTTCCTCTCCCTCTCTCTCCCTCTTTCTCTGTCTGATTATCCCTCTCACACACACATATATACAAACAGAAATATAGACATTTTACTTTATGTACCAATGCTTGAAAAGGTGCAAATAATGCAACTGTTTCCAGTAAACATAACAGCATGAACAATTATACAGCTTGTGTAGTTATCTTACCCAGATTAACATCACATTGACTCTGCAAGGAGAATGCTTGCATCACTGAAGGGGAGAAATGAAAAGAAGTCAGCATGCATTTTTCTTTGCTATAGGTTTTCATGATGAATTTCTTCAGCATTACGGCTACTGTTTAGGCTGTTTATTGTTTTGTTTGTTTATTTTTCATTTTTCAAAAAGACAATTCAGCATTTAAGTTTGAAGGATAAACTGATATGGATGTGAATGGGCCCTAGGAAATGGAGATTTGAATGAAGACATTGTTTTCTCATTTCTGAAATTATAGAGAAAGGTAAATATATATCCAACAAGGATAATTCTAGCAAGATTACAAGCAAAATATCCAGTTGGGCTTTGATGAGCATATCCTCTAATCCTGCCTAGCGATGATAAGGAGGTTCTATTAAAGAGCCCTGCAATGTTTATGTGAACACAAAGGATGGCTGATTTATAGTAAGACACAACCATACCTGTGGACGCATATTTATAGCACTTCCTGAAATGTCACACAAACATGAGCACATTTTTTAAAAAGCTTTGGAATAAAATTAAGAACAGCAGAGCAGGAGTGACTCGTTTCTTAGAAAAGAAATGATTGGATCACAATTCAGACACAATATGGACATCTGTTTATATATTTTGCTATGAGTGTGTCAGGTTCATGTGCAAAAAGAAACTATTCATGAATTTCTGCAGTTTTTTTGCTGCTCTAGAAATATGTATTAAGAAAACTGAAATCAGCCATTCCTTTTAGCTCTGTAGATCTTTTTTTTATTTTCTTTCTTTCATTTTTTCTGAAACAAAGATGAAATTGAAATTGATTTTTGGGGGATACATTTATATTGAATGGAGGATCATTTAATATTTTTCCCAAGGTGAAGTTCTTACTCATTCTAAAATATAAAAAGTACAGCGAGAGCCGAAGAATTGCTGTACAAGGGCTGTATGCATTCCACAGGAGGCTTGCATTGCCAGTGGCATTTGCTCTATTGTTCTCTAATATGATGTCCTGTATGTTTATCCTTTCTTTTCACTACTACATGGTATGCATGTATGCATGTATGCATTTATGCATTTGTATGCTTCTTTTACTTGCACACAATTAAAGCATATAGTGTTCCTTGTATTATTCAATATCTAGAGATTTATAAATCATGATTGCTCTCCTCCACTGCTGCATTGTTCATGCTTGATGAAATCCACAAGAACATAGTGCCAACTGCAATGAAAATATGCACATAGATGGCAATTCTACACATCATGATCTTGTTAAATCCCAGTGAAATCAGTGTCATTTAAATATCCTAACTGCATGGAGGACAGAATCACAGGGTGATATTTAATTCTGGAGGGGGAAAATCCTTTTTCTACTTTTAGACAGACAGACAGACAGACAGACAGACACATTAGATTAAATTGCTGCATGAACTGATGCAGTGCATTTCTGCATAATCATGCAATTCACATCCTTTCCCCTGAACCATTTTCCTAAGGTTGAGAATATCAGCATGGTAGCATTTACCCATTAGAAGAAAACTGTGTAAGAAATCAGCATGCAGACAAATGTGTCAGAGGTGGTAAGAGAGGCCATATTCAAATAGGAAGCCAAAAACTGAAAAGTAGAATATAATTTACTAATAATGTAATCAGTTTTACAGAACTACACATGTCATTTTTTCTCACCTGTCCTCTGTAACAATATTCATCTGTTTTCTACTTGTTTCATATTACATTGACCTTCCTAGGTGGAAGAAAAAAAGAGATACACCTAGATATATGACCACATGTACATACTTATTTTGCAAAGGGATATGCATATGTACAAATTTATAACCATGTGAGTATGATGTGTGCGTAATTAAAAGAATCTCATGCAGACCATATCAATTATATTTCTTATAAAATTTATTCTGATATATTCTTCATGTCATTCTGGTCCAAAGTGGTCACAATGTAGGAGATTTTTTTTTAAAAAAAATAAGATTAGATCTACTTTGCCTTGAGGAAGGAGTTCACATTAATTAGCAGTCCCATAGGGCAGCTATACAAACCAGGAAAATGGTGTTCTGGAAGAAGAAATTTTAGCCTTTCTACCTTCCTCTCCTCCACATCTAATACACTCCCTACCCAGACCTTGCAGAGCCCTCCTCCATAGCTCTCAATAATCCTAGCCTCATGGTTCAGTTCCTAAATTTATGGAGGAAAGGACCAGAAAAATTAACAATAAGCATTTGGTCTAGTTTTAAGATGCAAATAACGAGTCAATGGATAAGAGAAACAATTGACCAGGCATGCAACTTCACCATTTTATACACATCTTTCTCTGCAGTACTAGCATGCATGATCTCAATTGTGGGATGGGGTGGGAAGAACCGCCTCACACTCCCTTGGGCCATGGGACATCAGTTATCTTGAGCAAAGGAAAAGAGAGCTGCAGATCTGGTCTGGTGATCCAGACAAGATCCTTTCTTGTATACAAACATACACACAAGGTATATGTGTGGGTAGGGTTGCCATTTCACAGTGGTGGGCGGGACTTTCCCACCTCCTGGGGGCATGCCCGGTCCCGCCCCACCCTCCCCCCATTCCCGGGTGGCTGCCCGACTCTGAGCTCCCAGGGTTGCTGCCTCCCTTTGCTACAGTGCTGAGCAAGAGGGCTGGAGCAACAGCACGACTGAACCTAGCAGGGGGCGGGGTCTGCTGCTCTGCCCTGCCCCTATTGGCCAGCCCTCTGCTTCCTTATTTGACATGCTCCAATGTCCAAGCAGGGAGGGCTTTGCACCCAGGCAAGCTGCTTCCCCTCTTTCTCTTACTCTTTCTCTTTCCACTCCTTCTCCTTGTTATTCCGTTTTTTTCCTTCTCCTCCTCTTCTCCCCTCTTCCTCCTCTCCTTTTTCTTCCTTTCTTCCCCTTCCTCATCTTCTTTTTCTCTTTGTTCCTATTCTTCTTCTTTCTCCCCCTTTTCTTCTTTCTCCTCCTCCCCCTTCCTCCTCTGCTGTTGTTGGCATTGTTGTTGTTGTGTGCCCAACTCTTTTCTGACTTATGGCAACCCTGCCTCTAGCTCCCTCTCTCTAAGCCCCCCTCCTCTTCTTCTCAGGGGTCCAGGGCTTCTCAAGGCTTTGCCCCCATTAGAAAAGAAAAAAGACTTTGCAAGGAATCTGACCCATAAATCCTCCAAAAGTTGAGACATACCTGGGGGAAAAGAGGGGGTGAGGGGTTGGGGGGGGTTGGAAGGGGCAAGGAAAAGGAGGAAGGGGGGAATTGCTAAGAAGGCTTGGGAGTGGGACATGTAGTTTGCAGTGGCACAAGGGACTGCCTGTGATCTTGCAAATGCTATGCCTGCTTGGGAGTGGGAAATGTAGTTTGCAATGGCACAAGGGACTGCCTGTGATCTTGCAAATGCTATGCCTGCTCGGGAGTGGGAAATGTAGTTTGCAGTGGCACAAGGGTCTGCCTGTGATCTTGCAAATGCTATGCCTGCTCGGGAGTGGGAAATGTAGTTTGCAGTAGCACAAGGGACTGCCTGTGATCTTGCAAATGCTATGCCTGCTTGGGAGTGGGAAATGTTCTTGTAGAATTGGGGGGGGGTGTTTGGCCAGAAAGAGAAGTACATTTCAGCCTTCTGTCTAGGAATAATGCCAAAATGTCCTCCATTTTGAGCATGCCTAAGAAACATGCATTTATATTAACAATTAAAAAAAATTATCAATTTTTTCATGTGTCCTCCATTTTTTTTAAAATGTGTCCTACATTTTGAAAATGTGGCCCTACATTTGTCCTACATTTGTCCCGGTTTGGAGGTCCTGACTTATGGCATCCCTATGTGTGGGTTTCTGTGCAGAAAAGTAACACTAGTGGATCTACTCCTCTTATTCCCCTGCATCAAGGTCACCATGGGTTAGGGTACCTCATGCCATCCAGATGTTCTGCATTACAACATCCATTAACCCTGACTGTTATTATGCTGACTGGAGCTGTTCTCCTATGAATGTCTGTGTGGAGTATTCATCTCAGTGTGTGAAATGTCAGAGCCCTTTCACACTACAAAGTTATAGCAGTCTGATATCATTTTAACTACCATGGCTACATCCTATGGAATCCTGGAGCTCTCTGACTGAGAATTCTAAATCTGCCTAAACTGGAAATGCCAGCTAGGATTCAGCTATGGAAATTTACTGGGTGACCTTGGGCAAGTCACACTCTCTCAGCCTCAAGGGAAGGCAAATGCAAACCCTTGCTGGTTTGCCAAGAAAAGCCCATGAAACATTTGCCTTAGGGTTGCCATACATTTGATATGGCTTGAAGGCACCACCAACAACAACAAACTTCAAATCCCAGAATTCCATAGGCTGGGACCATGGTGTAAACATACTGCTATAATTCTGTAGTAATGAAAAGGCCCCTGCTGTGGACTGAAGGCAATGTAATTCTAAATATAATTGGTCTTTTTATTTTAATGTTATTTTTAAACATTTCAAAAACATTTATCTAACATTAAATGAGGATCCAACCCATAACAAAGAAAGGAGTCCCCCTGTTTTAAAATAGAGTTTTAGTGTTGATACATATATTGATATATGTAGTGGATGTTTCTCACATGTAGGGGTGTGTGTGTGTGTGTGTGTGTTCCCACCTCTGGTTGCAAATAGGTGTTTTGAATCATTATGAAGTAAGGCTGCTGAATTTTTCTCAAAGCCCATGCAGAAGAATTTAAATGGTATATGAAATAATGGTCAACAACCATGGAAGGTATGAATGCAGGAGATGAGCTGTCATCCTGGATGGGAAGGTCATATATTTTAAAAAGTCTTTCCTTCCCAGTCATCACTTTCGGCTTTGGATCGTGATCTGTTGAATTTATTATATGGTTCAGCGGTCCCAGTATGCCAGTCTATATCTAGTTCAGACAAGCAACCCCTGAGCCACCCTTGTTTTACACTATAAAGAGAGAGGAGGAAAGCACTTCAGCTAATCTGGGAGGCATCATCCTTATGGTATTGCTTTTTAACAGTTTCTTTCTCACTCACATCCTAGGAGAGTCAAATCTACAGATTTACTTTCACAATTAATTCCCAAATAATCTAGAGCCCCTTTCCTTGCAGTTTAAATCAAAGCACTGGAGCCCTCTTTTGGCTGAATGTGAAATTGCCACCACTATTTAAATGGCTACAAGGACATAAAGTGTTGCTTTCTATAAACCTGCTTTCATAGAAATCAATTGCAATTCTGTTTCTCACTTCAACAGCGAGGCATAAAGGGCTTTTTATAGTGCCAGCCTCTATTTCCAAAGGGATTTTTCCCTCATTTATAAGACACATCCCTGCACTACTCGCTTTAAAATTGGAGTATAACTCCCCCACAGGTTCCCACTGTTATTCATAATGCTTTCCAGAAACATCAATTTATGCACGATCATTTCTGGAAAGGAGGCAAAATATTTGGCAGAAAGTCTACTATTGCTGCAGCACATGTCCTCCAAACCAAAGGATCCAGATTCTATTCATATGAAAAAGAAGAAAGGGCTGTGAAGAACACAGGGTCCAAATTCTATTAGGTAGATTCAACTTTTAGTATTCCACTTAACCAATGGAATTTGCCCTTGAATATGAGCCAGTGTGGTATAATGGTTTGAGGGCTGGACAATGACACTCGAGACTAGGGTTCAAATCCACACTTAGTCATGAAAATCTACTGGGTAGATTTCTGAACAGTCAGTTCATATTTTAATGTCAGTGAAATTAAGAGGCCTTCAAGATCTAGGGCCACACCATGTTGCTCATTTTTTATATGGAAAGCACTTAGGTCAGAAACATGGTGAAAGCAACACACCATATCAGTAGAGCAGTGAATCCATTCCAAATTTTAATTCAGACTTCAGAGGAGTTATCCAAGGCACTGAACATTATCCTCAAAATAGGTTCACTACCTTGGATTGTGCTTTCAAGTTCACACTAAAACCCAGGGTTGCTTCACTGTTCCATTGACATGGAAGTCACAAAGTTAATATTGCCATGAAATATACATATGCATCATTACATGTAATTCAGATTTTAAGATTTGCATAGAGTTTTTAATACATTTTAATTTTTAATGTGCAGTGTTTTAAACTTTTTAAAATTGTTTGTTTTTTAAACATTGTATCTACATTTTAATGTTTTCTATTGTTTTTAACTTGTTCTATTTTAAATTTGTTGTTATCTGCCAAACAAACAAACAAACAGCTTCATTTATATACTGCTTCATATGGAACTAACAATGTCTAAGCGGTTTACAATTGTAAGCTAATTGCCGCCAACAGTCTGGGTACTCATTTTAGCGACATCGGAAGGATGCAAGCCTGAGTCAAGCTTGAGCCTTTTTGCTGGTACTGAACTCGCGACCTTATCGTTTTGAATGAGTGGCTGCCTTGAGTCCCTCTCTTGGGAGAAAGGTGGGATATAAATTAATAAATAAATAAATTGTATTCCACTCTTCTCCATATGCTAGAATTCAGCTACATTAAGAAAATTTGATGTATATTATTATTATTATTATTATTATTATCATCATCATCATTACATTTCTGCCCTGTATTTCCTACAAAGAAATAAACCCCAAAAGGGGTGATGTTCATCCCCCATTTTATCCTCACAGCAAGCCTTCAAGGAGAGCTAGAGAAGAGAGTGTATCTAAACTGCACAATTATTGAAGTTTGATACCAGTTTAATTGTCATGGCACCATGCTACAGAATTCTAGGATTTGAATTTGGTACAGTACCTAGAATTCTTTTTTAGAGAGCTTTACTGCTGTAGTGGCTGAAATTAAAGAGTTTAATGGTAGTTTATGGGAGTGCTCTGTAGCCAAGTAATTCTAAATATCAAACTGGAACTACAAACCCCAGGATTCCATAGCAGTAGGTTATAGCAGTTAAAGTGTCATCGTACTTAATAGAATAGGTAAGGCCTGATCACCTAGTTAGCTTCATGGTGAATTGCTGAAGATTTGAATCTTAGTCTTTCTTTTTCTTTTTTCATTTTAATTTGGCACAAAAAAAACATATAGGGCTTCAGGATGCATGGGGCTTCTGGCAGATGGGATCTCAGAGGCCCAGTCATTGCTCCCTTCAAGGATTTATGTGTGAGTGCAAAAATATATTCCTGGCCTGGGGCTCAGCTCATTAAGATGAGTGCGTGTTTAGATGCCTGTCCATCCCCATGATACAGATCTAGTACCGCTGCAGTCCTTACCTCCATCATCAGTGCTGCACATCAGTAGACTGCATCTGACATGGAAATGGGGTGCCTCACTGCAATCACATGGCCAGACCCCCTGCTTCTGCATCGGACACAACAAGAGGGTTCTACTCATATGCAGCTGAGATGACAGAGATAAGGGACAGGTGGGGCCATCAGTACAGCCAGGGTTTGCCGTGGAGGTTCTAAGAAACTCTGCAGCAAATGGTGGGCCAGTTTGACCTGCAATAATGTCCTTTTGTCCCTGGATTGATCTGGATCCACCAGATTCATGTCCAGTCTGGCAGGATCGAGCTCAATCCTGCCCCCAAGGATTTGGCCAGGAGAAACCCAGGACTTTTGCCCTGTGTACAACCCCTCAGCCAGCCATAAGGTGGGTGAAACTTTCTATGATAGTCTTCAGCTTTGCCCTGTGTGTACAACCCCTCAGTCAGCCATAAGGTGGGTGAAATTTTCTATGCTAGTCTTCAGCCATATCACGTTACCACCTATCTGCTGCTATAGTTAAGTGGACTTTCTGAGCCAGCAAGAAGGTAAAGGTTACCAACTACATTTAAGTACTACTTGCTTCCTTTGGCATACCCTATAATTGATCCAAACATCCACACCCACACCAACACCCACACAGTATTAGAAAAAAGCACACTTAAAATTTACGTGAGCTTGTATGCAGCTTCTTTGAAGAATGGCCCAAAAAATTCTCCCCAAAACTCTCTTTGGAGAGTTAAAGATGACAAACAATCTCCAGCTAGTCTCTGAATATCTGCAAAAATATTTGCTATCTGTGTTTGATGTCCTGTGAGGGTTCTTTTGACATCTTATATTTGATAATACTTGACAGCTTGCAATGGGTAGCATCCAAATTTGTCCTTCAGTTCACATAAGGTTCTTTGCTCTGGTAGAAGCTTCTATTAGCATAAGGGAAAGGTTGATGTTTCTTACAAGTTCCCTTTCTGTTACACCCTCTGTGTGTGATTTCCTATGTGTTCCTAAGGGTGCCCCAACTCTCTGGTGGATTTGAGACTGCAGAAGGAAGGAGGAATCAGAAAAAGCTCCTTAATCCCCATGTCCTCTTTGAAGCCTTTACTAGACTAAATAGCTTTGCATGGGTAGAGGAACACAAGTCAGTCAATACAATGATTTTTGAAGTTTAGAATTGTTAACAATAAGGACATCAATAACTGAGAAACATTAGTATATTACAGTGGGTTTAAAATTCTCCTGACAGATAAAACCTTTCCATGTCATCATGGGGTCATTCAGACTATCTTTTACCCCGGATCAGTACTCAGATCAACCATGGGAAGTTCATATTGGCCCCGATCCTTCCACAAGCGAAAATGAGACTTTCACACCCGTTCAGGGGCAAATGCCCCTTGGCACGAGTCTTTTGAAAGCAGACTTTAAGCTGCATCTTTTGAGAAAAACCAGGTCTGGCAAATATGAACTTGTCCCCAATCATGATCGGGTTAAGTTTAGGGAAGGGATTTAGGTCAGAGGGAGGGTGGAACATGCCTCCCCTTCATCGAGGCAAAGGAGGAGGAGGAGGAGGAGGAGGAGGAACCAGGGGAAAGAAGGGGGCCATGAAGGGCAGAATCGGAAGGAGGAGGAGGAGGAGGAAGGAGCAGGGCGAAGGGTCAAGTTCAGGGGAAGGAATTAGGTCAGAGGGAGGACAGGAAACGGATCATGCCTTTTTTGTATTTTTATTTTGACAGACTATGTGAATACTTTTTCTACAGGTAGATACATATGTGCTTGTGCTACATTTCCCTTTCATTAGCTTTCTCCCAGCACGGCACCTCATTTCGCAAGAGGCTTTTTTTCTAAATTATTTTTTATACAGTGCTCCCTCGGGTTACGAAATTAATTCGTTCCGCCGCCGCTTTCGTAACCCGAAAAGCATTCGCAAGCCGAAATGCCATAGGCGCTAATGGGAAAAAGCCGCGATTTTGTGCGAAAAAGCGCCGAAAAGCACCAAAAAAATTTTCGTAACCCGAAATAACCTTCGTAACCCGGAACAGTTTTTTTCAATGGGTTTTTTTCGTAACCCGGAAATTTCGTAACCCGCGCATTTCGTATCCCGAGGTACCACTGTATGTGAATGCTACAATGCGAATGTTACAAATGTTTCTCTTTCAATTTGGCAAACTGATACAGAATGCTTTTGCTACTATATGTGTCTGTAAGGAATTCTTGGGTTGCTGAGGGAAAGCAAAGGATGCAGAGATGGCATTCCGAGGTGAAGAATTAATTTGTTGTTGTTGTTGTTGTTGTTGTTGTTGTTGTATGTTTATAATGCATTCTGGGGTTGCAAGGAGGGAGGATGCAGAGATGGCATTAGATTGCATTTTAAGGGTGAAAATGGAGACAGAGGAAGATCCATAATCTGTAGTGACCCAAATGCACACAACACACACACACACACACACACACACACACACACCTGGAGGTTTTTAAATTTGACAAAATATGCGCACACTGCTTCCAGTTTTTTGCACCAGCCAAGTTCAATAACAATAGTAATTCCAACAATAGATAAAAATTTAGCCTGCCTACCTACCTACCTACCTAACAAAATAATTAAAGATGTGGGGAGAAAAGAAGGGACAACCTTAGTATATCACTAACAAGGCTGTATAAGGAATTATTCAAATCCATTTTTTATGAGTTATATGCTCAAAATCATGGGCCTGGATGGACAAATATGTCAATTTTACTATCTCCTATGTTTGTATTTTTAAAAAGGAAAAGTGCATCCAGTTCCTTTCCTCCCAAACATGAAGAAATTTCTGAATTTTGGCATATTCTTCTCAAATGTGAAATGAAAACAACTTCTCCATCTAAGTGCTGATCTTCTCTTTGAGAATCTCAAGTAAGCTGTCAAATAATCAGGTTTCCTCATAGGACAGTTTGACAAACAGTTCTATAACATATTTAACATGCCATACAACTGTATCCAATATTTGGCTGAGTTTGATATTGAATATGTTTTACATTTAATGGATTTTGATAATGAGCAGTTGACATGTTTGTGAGATTTCTAATTTGAAGCTGACCAGAATCAAAGTGAATAAGCTCAAGGTAACATTTTCTTATTCAATATGTACAGAAGCAGTTGGTAAATGTGGGAGGCTGGGAGAACTTGGAAGGCCACAGACACACCCTGCTATACACCCCTTGCAAAAACAATTGCCCTCAGATGTCTCTAAATATCCTCGGGGGGTGTGGGAGGCAGTATCACTGTGTTTCAGAGGGCTGAATCATTTTACAATGTACAATACACTGTACAATATTGACATTCTTGATTCCAAAAGTCCTCATGAAAAAAATTATTGGCAAAATGTGTCAAATGTGAATGTTTATGGAGTAATGCTCTCGCATTACTCGTTATTCATGCAACATTGCTGTAGGGACATATTTGTATTTGATGTGTTGTTGCTGTGTGTCTTCAAGTTCTTCCTGACTTATCATGAAGTTTCCTTGGCAAGTTTTTTCAGAGGAGGTTTGCCATTGCCATCCTCTGAGGCTGAAAGTGTGTGACTTGCCCAAGATCACTACGTTCTCCCCATTGGCTTTCTGGAAATCCCCCTGCACTGGAGACTGTGTGGTCCCATTGCACTAAGGCAAATAAGACCATATTTCCTACCTGTGCTCTGCCATGTTCCAGCTCCCTTTCCTGTCCAGGTATCTTGGGGTTAACAATCATTGTTTTGTTGATCTGGAGTTAAAGCCATCAACTGAAATCACCTTTTTTGTCAATCGCATGAGAAAGCAGTCAAAATCTTCATAGAATCATAGAATCATAGAGTTGGAAGAGACCACAGGGACCATCCAGTCTAACCCCCTGCCATGCAGGAAATCACAATCAAAGCATCCCCGACAGATGGCCATCCAGCCTCTGCTTGAATACTTCATGTGGG
The DNA here is from genome assembly GCF_019175285.1 of Sceloporus undulatus. NCBI lineage: Eukaryota > Metazoa > Chordata > Lepidosauria > Squamata > Phrynosomatidae > Sceloporus > Sceloporus undulatus. Next base: position 203,518,308 of record NC_056525.1, on the reverse strand, counting down.
AACATTAAGGCCTGTTAACAGACTGCCAAAATAAAGCTGCTTCGGGTCTCTTTGGAGGTATGCTGTATAAATGATGCATGGGTCCTAAGATTCCAGAGGTTGCGCCAAAGCCACACTCCATTCCTAAGCACTGGAGTGCAGCTTTGGTACAGCTTCCGGATTCTTTGGATGCATGCATCATTTAAACAGCATACCTCCAAAGAGACCCAAAGCAGCTTTATTTTGGCAGTCTGTAACAGGCCTAAGTATCCCTTTAAGGCACCAAACATGATATAAATATCCAACCCACACATGGTCATTCTGTGAATACAACTGCCACCTACCAGAACTCTGTCCAATCATCCAGAGCTTTCTCTTCCTGTATCAGTACTTGTAAATATCACCCTCTCTGCAACCCAAAGCTTCCACTATCTAATTTCCTCCATTTGGGTTAGCCTTGTATAGTATTTCTGGTTGAATTGTTACTGCGTGTTTTTGTGTTCCCTTACATATTTCTCAATAAACCCTTCCTTATTCACCTCCCACAGTTAGTACTGGTATACCCAGGTGAAACAGTTCCTTAGGTTACCTAATGTCTTGCAGACTTCCTGTGAGTAAACCAATTCTTTCAAAACCTAAGGAGATACTGATACAGTTGGTGAGGACCCCAAGTCCTCCCACCTTTTGGGGTAACACAGTTTAGAGGGCCAAGATCAGGATAACTTGCAGAGGAGTGTTAAAATTAGTCCAAGAATACATTGTACAATACAGCATTACAAAGGTATTTCTAACTTTTGACAATGGATAAAAATGCTATAAAGATGCTATGCTCACAGGGGAGTTTCTTTTCAACTGATTAAATTATGCTGTATTTGGTGAGACTGGGGTGAGAGTGAACTAGAAAAGGTCTCCATCCCAAGAGAAATCAAAAGAAAAGGGCTGCCAATGATATTTAGAAACAAAGCATCTTCTCTGAAAAGTTATAGTTACAATACAATATGGATGAAGAAGTAAGCTTGTAATTTATCTTTGTTAAAAAGTGCCCCCAAACAAAATTTTGTGCCTTCATTCATGGAACTTTGCAGGGCATTGCTTCTTTTACATAAGCAGGCTATTGTTAGAGGAAATATATTATAGCTACTGAACGCAGTATTGTCTGCACCCCATTGGCATCAGCAGCAAATTTCCTGTTGATTTTAGTGTTTCAGGGTTGTGACATACTGAATTAGGTTTACTAAAGATCAAAAGGACTGCTGCATCATGCATCTTGTTCTTAAATTACCTCAATTTGTGCCACACTTTGACACAAGGCTGCAAAAGTGGCAGGCTCACTAGGTTTGTTTACTGCCACATTAGGAATTCACTTTGCACTTTACAAAGCAAGCAGGCTTTTGTCATATGATGGAGGAGTTGCACTGGAGTTCAGCAGTGATACATCCAGATGACAGTTTCCCACAAATTGTTTTCTGGCACAGAGCACAGCAAGGAGTATAGGAAGCACCCCAGAACTGCCCTGGAAATGTCCCCAAACATGCCCAGTGGCATCTGGCTAATGTCTGTTGGGAATAGAAAGCTGGAATAAACAAATGTTTGGTCAGTTCCAGAAAAGTATCCTTACATTCTCTCTTATCTTTTCAAGCCTTTCATTAGTGGGACACTCTCCCACCCAGCCATGTAGACAGCACAACTCCTCTTGGTCCCATGTCAGTCTCTGTAAGGTTTATCCAAAAGCCTAATGTGATGACTAGCTTGACATTATGTTAAATCTAAGGAAAATAATATGCATAAATCTTGTTGGCCTTGGCTAGAAAGCTTATCTCAGCCCATCAAGACATACTATGGAGTAAACAATCAACCACTCTGAGATTTTTTCACATTTCAATGTCTTTTTTTAAAATGCATTTGCATAAAAATATTGACTTTCTGAGGAGGGGGCACTGATATTTTTGCATAGAAATTTTTGGGTTTTGCACAGGCAAAAGTTTTACCAAAAGTCCCAAATCTATAAAGAACATTGAAAAATGTACAAAAACTCTTGCAATCCTGCCCAGCAGGGAGAAAACTTGTTAAATTATTTGTATGAAACAGTGAAATAAGGTTTTACATTACTACCTGGAAATTAGTTTGAACCCATTAAGGCTAAATGTAGGGATGGGATACAAGAATACATAAGAACATAAGAAGAGTCATGCTGGATAGCACCAAAGTATATCTAATTCAGTAGCCAGCAAGTATTAGTCCTACCTCCATTGTCCACATGCCCTATATAACCCTCCCCTGTTATTTGTATGTTTAGTATGAAGGGCTCCAGTGTGATTCTACAAACATAACTTTATGTATGAAATTTCACAGAAGCTTCTAATTATATTCTTCCAAATATGTGTAGAAACTCCCCTCAGACCTTCAGGTGGCAGAGGTAGAGAAGTTCTGGATGGGTTCACTGCCCTATATCCCAGCTCCATCTTTACCTATCATGTGATATCACAAATGTCTGAACAGGGTACAATTGTTAGTATGTGGCAATGGTTAGAGTATGGGAGTAGGACTGGGAAGTCTCATTTCATGACCCAAATTCCAGTTGGGGCCACAATGGTTCCTTTTTCCAAAAAGACAAAAAGCTCAAATACTGGAAATCCCACACTATATCTAATGTGATCTTTATTGGCTGTACTCAAATAGCCCAACAATGGTGCAGTTCCATGTGGAAGTTGAAAAATTGTCCCAAAAAATCCCGGTGAGCTGAATTTTGAAACCCTTGAAAAGTATCTCTGTTGAGATCTCAGCAAGAGAAAAGGAAAGAAAGCATCACTCAATTCCCAGCAGACTTTAAGCATTTTTATACTTGCCTGAGGCTGGGTTCGTTCTTAAGCAATGTACATGTTCCTTAAAGGTCAATGCACATTTTTTAAAAAAAATCAATGCACATTTATGCTCAACCAAATGTTGTGTTTTTTTAACCCAAGTACCCTGCCCAGAAAGAGATGAAGAGCATTTTATCTTTCACAAGTTTCCAGGAGAAAACTTGTTTGCACCCTACAGGATTTCCTTTTGGAAAAAGTTTTGAAAAAATTGATCCAAGAATACAGCAGCCCAATTCTGGTGTGGAGCTTGGTGCACACAACATTTCATATCCCAAAAATTAGAACAGCTACTTTCCCTGCCCATTGTGCAGATTACTACTCTGCACACCAGAATTAGATTCCTGGCTCAGCAAGTCACATGCTCTCAGCCTCAGGAGAAGGCAATGACAAGCCTCCTCTGAACAAATCCTGCCAAGAAAAACCGATGATAGGGTTGGCTTAGAGTCACCATAAATTGGAAACAACTTGAAGTCACACAAAAGCAACAACAACAACAATAACAACAGCAGAGGCAAGGAGAGAAGTCTGCCTTCTTGAAACTTATGCAGAGCAAGACTTTTTGGACAAAGGCCCAACAGCTCCCTCAACAAAATGAGCAAGAAAATGCCCAAATGCAGCAGGGGAGCTTACTGAATTTTGTAGTATTATTATATTTATATTTATTTATGTCCTGCTTATTGTCCAAAATTGGAATTGATAGAATCATATAGTTGGAAGAGACCACAAGGGCTTTCCAGTCCAACCCCCTGCCAAGCAAGAAATCACAATCAAAGCATCCCCAACAGATGGCCATCCAGCCTCTGTTTAAAGACCTCCGAGGAAGGAGACCCCACCACACTCCAAGGGAGTGTGTTGCACTGTCGAACAGCTCTTACCGTCAGGAAGTTCTTCCTCATGTTGAGGTGGAATCTGTTTTCCTGTAGTTTGAACCTATTAGCCTGTGTCCTAGGCTCTGGAATAGCAGAAAAATGGATTTTATCCCATGTGTATTATTTTAAATGGTTTTCACTGGTTTTAAATTATCTTGTTTTAAGTGGCAAAGTATTTAATAATAATTAATAATAAATGTATAATAAATTGGATTTATCAAAATTTATTCTTACGCCAGCAAACTGGTTGAAAATTTTAAGAATGTTTAGTAGAAGAGAAAGAGAATGAGAGGGGTTAGTTAAATAATCAGAACATAATCTGCATAAAGGGATTTTATGCTCTAGTTTATTTATAACCAGCTCTTGAAATTCTTGTTTTGATCTGTGTTTATTAAAGTTTCTATTGCAAGAGCAATGAGGATCATTGAGAGGGGGCACCCTTGGTTTGTTCCCTTATGAAGAGACAGATGCTTAGAGTCTGGGAGCTTGATCAGATGGGCATGAAAAAGCAGCCTGAGTCCTCTCTGGCCAGAAGCAGGTTGAAACCCCATTGACTCCATGGCCCACTCCCAAGGGGCATGCAGTGGTGACCGGCCAGGAGTTGGTTTAGCCAGTTCCTTTTTGCTCCAGTCTTAAGGACCGGAGCGCAGTTTCATGCATGGCTTTGTCTAAACACCTTGCCTCCAAAGTGACTGGAAGCCATTTCACTGTGACATCTGTTTCACCCCCTTTTTATTAGCCTGGATTACTTATTTTGAATCTTTATAAAAAAATTTAGATCAGTTTAATAATGTTTTTTTTTTATCAAAGTTCATCTTCTGTAAGTAATAGATGAAAGCATCAAAGGACATAAGAGCAACTGGTATTTCATTTTCATTAGAAAACTAAATATTTGGAACTATATGAATAGCATCAGACAATTTCCATTTAAATCCAACTTGGTCTGAATTATTGTATTGTCTTATGAATGAACTTCTACTGGCTAATATTGCAAATAATATTTTAAGGTACTGATTTAAGAGAGCTTTTGGACAAAAATCAGTTGGTGATGGGTGTTCTCCTTGGGTCTTAGAAACTGGTACTATATGTGTGTGTGTTTTTTAGCTCACTGGAATTGGAGCTCCATGTAAAATGTCATTTAAAAGTTCAACTAAGTATGGAGAGAGCTCTTCAGGTAGTGGTTTATACAAGTCAGTATTAAATCCATCGGTACCCAATGATTTTTTTAGATTTAAGATGAAATTGGTTTTTGAAATACAGAGTATGTTCTTCACTAATTTTTTAAGGCTGAGTAATTGAATAAATTTTATTAACTTGGCTTCCTCCCTCTGTTCATCAGAATATAAGGAGGAGTAAAACAATTGAAATTCATTTAAGATATCATTCTGGTTAGATTTGATGAGCCAATTATGGTTCATTAGGGTGTAAATTATCCTTTTATTTGTTTTCTTTTTAACCAGGTTAGCTAATAATTTGGAACTTTTATTGTAGTTATTATGATAATATGCCTTTGTGAAAGTCATTGCAATGTGAATTTTATCCATGTCAAGATCTTCCAGTTCAGTCTTTTTCCTTTTTTTTTTCTTTTATCTTATTTTTCTTATTTTCTTACTCTTATCACTAGGTTCTAGTAATTATTTATGATTATGTGAAAGTTCAGTAATTTCAGAATGGAGGGTTCCAGTTTTGTGTCATATAATTTCTTTTGCCTGGACCCCACTTTAATTTTTTGGGGAGAAAGCCTTGGCGCACTGCTTTCAAAATATCCCAAAGGTGTTAAGAAGAGGTATCTGGGGGTGTATTTTCTTTATAAAAGGTTAGAATCATCTGCTTAATAGACTTCCCAGCAATTTTGCTGGACAATAGTCTAGGGCAAAGCTTTTAGTTCTATTGGGGAGAGAATTGTATGAGGAGATTCATGTTAAATTAACAGGGGAATAATCTGAATAAAGCATTGTTTCAATCATAGCTCCACTAATTTTAGGTAGTATCTCTTTGTTAATGAAAAAATGGTTGATCCTAAAGTAAGAATTATGTGGGACTGAAAAAAAATGTATAATCTCTCTCAGAGTGATGAAGGACTGTCCAAGTATCTGTTAGTCCAATCTTGTTAAGATCAGTTGTGATAATGGAAAAAATAAATTGTGGTCCTTATCTTTAGTCCTATTAGGTCTATTCAGGAACTCATTTAATACTGTTTTGGAATCTCCTCCCACTGTAATATTGTGCACCACTTTTTCAATTAATGTTTGTAAAAATGCAGAAATGAAAGAGATCTGTCTAGAGATGGAGGTGTAAAAAGTACCAAAAGTGACAGGATAATGGAAAAGTTTACCTTGTAAAATAAGAAATCTACCATTTGAATCTCTCTTCAGATTTTCTAAAATAACAACCCTGTTTTATCAAATAAAATTGCTATACCACTGGCCTTCCTTATACGTCCTCCTGCATATTGATCCCCCAAATAGTTTGAAGTTAAGGCTGAGTCTATTGCCTTTGATGTGTGTCTCTTACAGGAACAAAATGTTTGGTTTCAAAGATTTGATTTGTCAAAAATTTTTGCTTCTCTTCACAACTGAACATAGCCCTCTCACATTATATGATACCAATTTGATATTAGTCAAATTTGACAAATTTAAACAATGTTGAAAGGCATTACAAATTATTTTTTAATTCGGACTGGAGGCAACTGGCATAATAAGTTGTGTTAATGAGTAATTTGGTGGGTCTAGAGGTATCTAATTGTGTGCATATTACATTAAATGTATCTGAGGTAAGGAACAAGACCTTATCTGTTCTACTTCCCCACTTACCTTCTTCCCTCCCCTGATGTAGAACTCTCTTTTCAGGACTCCTGATACATCATTTCCTTTCCAATTTCCTTCCAGCATTCCTATGCATAGTTGTTTTTTTTATTGTCTTGAGAAGATTATTTGCTGGACAAGAGGAAAGGCTGAAAATTGTTGGAAAATTCCAGCATTCTCCCTCACAGAGACCCTTGCTTTCAGAGTAACTGGGGCTTAGATAGAACAGAATTCCCTGCATGTAAAATCCTTCTAGGTTTTTTTTCCTCCATTTGCTCTTCTTATCATTTGAAATATATGTTCATAAATGCCTTTTGAGTATCAGTAACCCTGGAAAGATCCTAATATGTCATTCATATAAAGACCCCCCCTCCCTTCTCAGTCTCTTACCTCTACTCCTTTAATTGTCAGATTTGTTCATCAAGATGAGACCAAAGAAACTGAATTTTCCTGATCTTTATATATCCCTTCCCCCTTGTTCTAGAAGGTGTGGACATTTTCGCAGGGAAAGGGAGAGAAAGATCATCCCGCTCTAACTAAGGAAGAGTTTGCCAAACACTGAAAATGGAAGCATTCTTATTTATGTCTTCAGTGAGGGCTAATCTTGCACAGCCTGCTAGAATAACTGCAAATTGTGAAAGCTGCAGTATTATTATTATTTTGCTACAGGCCCACTTGATTAACTACTCAGTGTCCAGTTATTATATTGTGCATCCCTTAAGCATATAAAATGTGCTTAGGCTGAATATGAGAGAAAACTATTTCCCTCACCAACTCTTCCAGAAATTCCAACTCCTACACACAACAACATAAGATTCATTATCTTATTAACTTTAGAAAGTCTCAGTCCCAAAGAAATGTAAGAATATTTTGAGTAATTGCAGTGACAGGCCCTGGGTAGTTCAGTTATCTATCAGATATATCTCTGCTTAATTGTCTTAAATTTCAAATGATCAACAACAGACACTGACATTTTAGAGGAGGAAGATGTACATTTAAACACTGACCTGATTTTTTTTTAAAAAAAATATAAAGATGCTATGAGAAAGTTTCAGAATTAATAAAAATCTTATCAAGCTAACAGTGTGTGAAATACTATATTCAGTGATGCTTTGATGTCCTCTGATAAGAAATATATTTTATAATCTAGAGTGCACTGGTGTTTCAGAGTAGGAATCAAATTTAAATATGGCTCAAAATATGTCTATTTCAATATGTTCTTCAAACTGAACAAAAGAAACTTGACACAGTTCTGAAATAATTCTAAACTGCATCAGCGGAACCATAATGTTTAGGTTACAGAATTAATAGTTCCAGTCTGGACCTTGTCTAGAGTACTGTGTCCATTTCTGGGTACCACAATTTAAGATGGATATCATCAAGATGGAATGTTTCCAAAGGAGAATAACCAAGAGTCAGGAAACAAAGCCCTATGAGTATTTGTTGGGAGAGTTCAGTATGTTTAGCTTTTAAAAGAGACAAAATGAGAAGTGGCAGCAATCTTCAAACAGATGAAGGGTTGTTAAATGGTTGATGAAGGATGATATTCTTCTTCTTTAGAAGTTAGAAACAGTGGGTGCAATTCTGGCTAAACAAAAGAATAAACTTCCTAATTTTATGGGCTATTTAACAGTAGAATAAACTACCTCAAAAAGTGGGCTTTACTTTGATAAGAGATTTTTAACAGAGGTTAGATGGCTAATTGCCAGGAATACTTTGGCTGTGGATTGCATTGGCAGGGAGTTGGGCTAGATGACCTTTGGATACCTTCCAGCTCTAATGTACTATGATTCTAATTTCTGAACTGTCCTGTCAGCATTAGCTACAACAATGTTTTTATGCTAAAGAATCCAGCCAAAGTGAAGCTTTTAAAAAGTTTCATTGTTTTTGATGGAGGTGAGTTAACTGTTTGTTCAAAATACCTTTTCACTCACTCGTACTTCAGTGTATTTAATTTTGGCTATATAGTGTCCTGAATTTCTTTGGATGTAGTTGTATACCTAACATTAAAGTGACTGAACTTTTATAGGAAACAATACAAGTGCTGTTTGATTGCTGGAAAGGAAGGGCATCATTTATGTCACTGGAGCCCACCTTCTTCCCACATGGAAAGCTCTGTGGACATAGATATTCCAATGAAAATAATCCATTGGCAATGAGGGCCAAATTAAAGTGTTCCATGAGTGCATCAAGAACAGCCAAGGATCCACAGAATACTTAACATTCTGGCTCACCATACCTGGTTCACCAGGAGCAGTTGATGCCTACTTTGAATGATGAGAGGGAAGGGGAAATCATCAAAGAAAAAAACAAATGGTCATTAGAGGTGAAGTCTACTATATTGTAACACAACCTTCCCACCTTGCAAATCTAAGTGCCTCATATGCACCACTGTTGGTTGGAAAGGTGTTGGGATTATGAGTAGCAATCCTCTCCCCATGAAAAGGGCACTAAAATACACCAGCAGTAATTTCATTCTTTAAAATCAGTAAAGGGGGGGGGGGGGGTAAATCTTTCCTCCTGTCTCTAATTTGAACACAAAAGACAAGCATTCTCTCTCTCTCTCTCTCTCTCTCTCTCTCTCTCTCTCTCTCTCTCTCTCACACACACACACACACACACACACACACACACACATGGTATAGGGAAGAGAGAGAGAGAAAGAGGGAGGAAACAGAACAGAATAGTTCTGCCATACATAGCATTACAGTTGGCCCTTCATATCCACAGATTCTTTAGACATGGAGTCAACAATCAACAGCATGAAAATATTCAACATATATAAAAATTCCAAATAGTTGTTGCCATTTTATATAAGGAAGATCATTTTACTATGCCCCTGCATTTGATGGGACTTGAGCATCCACAATGGGGAGGGGAGTGGTCCTGGAACCAAACCCCCGGAGATACCAAGGACCCACTGTCCTTCTGTAGTTGGGCAAATAAGGAATTTGAATAATCATAAATGATAGTTTATGGGCTTCTAGTATCTGGAAATTATACTAACAAGAAGGCAAATTATGTCTGTTATTTTTTTAAAATATATATGTTCAAGGAGAATTGAAAAAAACAACAACATTAACAGCAAGAATATTCCACCTAATAATGCACATGATTATTTTTCAGTTACCCCTCACAATGAGCATAGCATGTGCAGCAATAGATTAATTCACTAAGATGAATGCAATTTTAGAAATGCCCACTGCATACTATTGTCTGCAGTTTTCTTTTTAAAGAAACTGCCATGTGGTCAAGAAATATATAATTCAGGCAACCCAGAAAAAAGTAGCATATGGCAACCTTCTTCTTTTGTTTGGTGAACTTTTGCACTCATTGCTTTTCCCCTGGGTTTGCATGTATTTCCAATAACAAATAAGCAGTGAGTTAGCATAAGAAAGCCTAATGGTGTATTGGCTAGTTTCTATTTTCTGCCATGTGTTTCTGCCAATGACATATACCTTCCCCTTTTCCTGGTGATCTTGAGGCCTGACCTTTCCTAAAGGGATTTGCTGCTTCTCAGAACAGTACTGATGCAGAGGTTTGGCACAAAAACTTGCCTGTGTTTCTGCTCTAATTCCATTTTGTACACATTTATACACTATTTCTTTAGTACTTTAGTATTCATTAATGGGAGCCACTGTGACTGCAGTTTTCACAACTGTGTTTCCCTTGTCTTGTTCACAATAAATGGAATGCAATGAGAACATTTCTTCTTTCCTTGCTTTGGCCTTATTTATGTGGAGAACAATTTGTTCTCAAGCCGTTATCAAAATTGCTTTCCCTCAGTATATGAAGTACTGTTTGCAGAATTCTTTCTAGAATCCATGCTAGAGAATTGCTGTGAGGGAATTCCAGGTTCTGCTGATCTAGCCTTTTCTATGACTGCCCTCATTTCCTGACAGCTCCCACTGATGACAGAAAAGAAAACATAATGCCACCATGCGTAGTGCTCACAGTGAATTTTTTGAAACTGTTTGGCAACAGCTCTTCACCGCTGATAAAAAATTTATGACTGAAATCTCCAAAGGTTAGCACATATGTTGCTCTGGAAAAGACAGAAAATACCATAATCCATCCAGAAGTGAAGGGCTTTGATGCAAGAAAAATGCTTGAAATTCAATGGTGTGTATTAAAACAAGCCACATTGTCAACATGGAGCATTGTAATACTTACCAAATATTAACAGTTTAACCAGAAATTTCCCCTAACATTTATTTTCTCCAGAAAAGTCTAATTTAATCTACTCTTACCATAACTTGAGCAGTAAAAAAAATCTTTTGCATTCTAGTTCTATATCTTCTATATCTATTACAGTGCGCGTGCGCCATGCATGGATGCATTTTACATGGCTTCTAGCTTATGCAGAAGCCGTTTGGAGAGGAAAACAATGGTGTGTGCAGCCGTGGCATGCGTGCACCACTCCACCACATGCATACACCCCATTATTTCCTATGGGGCTCGAGCATAGGCAGATTTTCCCTTACACGGGGGGATCTGGAACAGATCCCCCGCATAAGGAGAGGGCCCACTGTACAATTCAACATTGCTTTCCCTGTTACTGTAAAGCAGCAATTGGCAAACTGCTGTTATCCACATGTTGTTAAACTACAATTTCCATCATTCCTAGCCAAAATTGCCAATGGTGTGCAAAACTAGGGATTCTAAGAATATTTCAAAGCCCACATTATGGTCATCTCTGCTCTAAAAGAAGAGAGCAGTCAAGACAGAAGTGACACATTGTACCACCGAAGTTGCTTAAAAGTAACTATGGTGAGTCCTCCACATTCACTGGCGTTAGGGGCACAGGACCCCCATGATAGTGGAAAAACACATTTTAAAAAATATCCTTTTTTACCTGAGAGAATGTCTCTCTATGAATCTCTAGGTCATCCAGTGCAACTCTGTGGTCGGCATCAGCTAGAAGTTGACCATAGAATCATGTTGGAAGAAATAACGTTTAGAGAAGTGTTTCCTCTAGAAACCTATAGGTCCTCCAGCATGACTTCCATCAGAGTCACACTGAAGGACCTAGAGATTCCAAGAGACATCAATTAAATCTGTGAATCATCAAATCCACAAAAGTCAAATCCCCAAATGTGGAGGGCCAACTGTAATATGTTACAATAAAAACAGCAGAAATTACCCCCACGCAACACACATGTGCACACACAGAGATGTGTACACACACAAGCACACACTTGTTTGTGGAGGACTCTTTCACACTATACAGATATAACACCATGATTCAACTTTAACTACGATTGTTTCATTGTGTGGAATCCTGAAATTTGCAGTTTAGAGTATTTCCATTTTCTATGTACAGTCATGAAAGCTAGACTGTGAAGAAAGTGGAAAGGGAAAATAAAGTTCTACATTTACCATGGACTGCCAAAAAGAACACACACACACACACACACACACACACACACACCTGAGAGCAAATCAAGAAGTCAAAATTACCAAAATGAGGTTGTCATACTTTGCACGTACAATGAGACAACATGAGTCATTAGAGAGAACAGTGATGCTTCATAAAGTGGGAGGCTATAGGAAAAGCAAAAGACAGTATTACAGATGGATAGACTCAGTCAAGGCAATTACAATGTGCAGGGTCTCAACAGAGCTGTTGATGACAGAGTGCCTTTGGGTGGGGGGCTCTCACACATAGGGTCATCAGAAATCAAAACCAACTTGATGACAATTAACAACAGTAATTTAGAATTCTTAGTTAGAGAGCTCTAGGGCATCATTACATTGCACATCCCAGGACATAAGATGCAGCTCTGGTGGTTAAAGTGAAATCATAATGCTATACCTTCACAGTGTGAAAGGTCTCTGAATCATTTGAGCATTTGTGAACCTAAATCAAGTGTTAGGAGCCTTCATGGCCCTATTTTATGTTGAGTATACTGCCAAGAATAAGCATACCTTTACTTCTCCAGATGGCTGGGGGACTTTAACTTCCTCCTCTCTCAGGGTGACCAGACATCATCCTTTCCCAATACATGTCCTACATTTCAACCTTCTATTCAAGAAGAATTTCAAAATGTCTTCCATTTTGAGCATGACTACGGCTTATAATTAATTTATATTTATGTAAGTATTTTTAGCTTTTATTTGGTAATGTCTTACATTTTTATTGAATGTCCTACATTTTGCAGTGTCTTGTTCTCCTTTGTAGTTATGACAACTGCAACATTACTGTCCTCTCTCCAACAATGTTTAATAGGATCACTGTGTGAGACAGGGGTTTTAATTACATCCCCACTCCAATGATGCTAACTGGAAAGGGCTGAGGTTAAGCCATCCGCTACCAAAACCCAGTGATCTTGCTGAAGATTGCCTTGATACATTTAACACCCTCCCTAGATTGTATGAGATGGTTTTCTTCCTAGGAAACATTTCCCAAGAGGCACTAACAGACTGCCGGGAGCTCAGTTCTGCTCCGAAACAAAATATGAAGAGAGTCACCATCATGCAGCATGTTTCTGAGCAAAGTGAGGCTCCCATAAGACCAAAAAGTAGTTATTTGGCAGGCTGGTTGAGCCCAATTTTACTTGGAAACAAGGAAGCCAGTGGCATTAAGAGATGGCAGTAGCAAGATTCTTGCAGTGGGTCACACAGGCACAAGTTCCATATGAAACTGCTAGAAATTGCTAGCCCTTGATTTATGAGTGTGTGTTGGGAGGGTGGGGGGCAGCTTTAACCCCTGTACATTTCTGGTTGGCTACAGCACCATGTTTTTCCAGAACTGGGGGTAATTTGGCATCACTTCCACTTTAACTTTTAGCTAATGTTTGAACAGTTTGAGAGATTGGGGGGAGAAAAACAAAATACCATATTGGGGGCAGTTTTGTGGCATTAGAGAGTGTTTGGAGGCAAAAGATCACCTGATTTTTTTTAAATGGTGGACACTGGTGGGTGTTCTGGGGCTTGGTGGGCAATAAAAATGGGCTACACATGCTTCATTCCTGATTTAAAAGTAAATACACAATGGGGGGGGGACTATTGAAAAAAGCTTCTCATATTTCTGAACTTTAGGGTATGCAGGCAATATTTCAAGGGAGATGTTTAGTAGTGCCATTCTTCTTCAAAGCCTGAAATTTCCTAAGAAATTTAGTAAGAGAATCCTTAATGACCTGGTGTATTGTATCTCCGTATGTGTTATATGCCTTCAAGTCACTGATGACTTATGGTGACCTGAAGGCCATGGGGTTTTCTTGGCAAGATTTGTTCAGAGGATAGTTTTTGTGGGGGGTTTTGGGCTATGTGGCCATATTCTAGAAGATTTTATTCCTGATGTTTTGCCAGCATCTGTGGTCCGAAAAACCCACAAAAAACTATGGCTACCGGCCATGAAAGCCTTCAACTTCACATTGTTCAGAGGATGTTTGCCCTTGCCCTTGCCCTGAAGCTGAGAGCATGTGACCTGCCCAAGATCATCCAGTAGGTTTCATGGATGAGTTGGGAATTGAATCCTGGTCTCCTGAGTTCTCATCCAACACTCAAACCACTGCATCATCACTGGACAATTTTTTTTCTGTTTTGAAAATAATTAGTTCTGTCCTTGTCTAAACAAGAGATGATGCCTTGTATTATAGCATTGTGGTGTGTCAGACAGTACAATTAAGAAATAGTTCCATTCCGCTGAGTCACCGGGACAACAAAAGCAATAAAAGCAACCTTGTTTTATTCTTAAGCTAATGATTAAAACAATGAAGCTTTAAGCACATCAAAGAAACATCCGTCAAATCAGTAATAGGGAACACGCAGTCCATGGGGCACTTACAGCTATTGCAGGCCATTTTGAGGTCTCAAGGGTTCCACAGCATGTCTTTCCTCCAAGCTCCCCTGGAGGTCAAATGTACCTTCCCCAAAGCCTGACCATTGCCCATTCCAGCTCTGGATCCTTAGAAACATGTCAGGTGGACATTCGGGGGAAAGCTTTCTTGCTGGTTATTCTCAGGCTTTGGAACTTCCTACCAAATGAGCATAGACACTCTTCCAATCGACCTTCTGCCACAGACAAAACCTGGATCTATACTGCAGAATTAATGCAGTTTGACACCACTTTAACTGCCATGGTTCAATGCTATGGAATTCTAGTACTTGTAGTTTTGTGAGATGTTTAGCCCTCTCTGTCAGAGAGCTCTAGTGCCACAACAAAACTACAAATCCCAGGATTCTGTAGGATGGAGCCATGATGGTTAAAGCAGTGTCCAAATGTATTAATTCTACAGTCTGCCAGCAGCCAAACACATTTTTAGTCAAGTGGAGTTTGCAGCAGTTGATGGGTGGCTGAGGAAAGAGCTTGTTGTCAACTGGCTAGTAGTAAAAAAAAATTGTGTAGTTTTTAATGCTTAATTTCTGCTTAACTCTCTGCTTCTTTTTATGTTGTTTTATCATTACAATCAAAAAATAAATTTCCCCACCCCTGATAAGCAGATCTTTACTCTCTGCAAATACATGTGGGTTTAAAAACCAAAGTGAACATTAGTTCAAAACATAAATGTGAGTTCAAAGAAGTAAACTGGGGGACCTTTGATTTCTGGTGATGGTTGAATCTCACTTTTTTACCTTCTATTTCTTTTTGGATTCTCTCAAAAAAGATGTTTTCTTTTAGTAGCATGTTTCATTTACTTCATTGCTCTTTCTCCCATTATTTCTTTTTAATAGTCATCCAAACACTTTAACTACTGCAGTAAAGGAGTACCACAATCTAACCACACCAAGCAAATATGATCTACTTGTGCTTATGTGTGTGTCATAATTTCCTCTCAAAACTGCATTCGTTTTCCTCAGAGCAGAAGTTCCAGGCTGGTCGCCAGAAAAACTAGGAGTGACCGAATAACACCCATCTTAAAATCTCTTCACTGGCTGCCTATTAGTTTCTGGGCACAGTACAAGGTGTTGGTTATAACCTTTAAAGCCCTACATGGCTTGTGTCCAACCTATTTGAGGGATCACCTGCATCCATATAATCCGCCCCGCACCCTCAGGCCCTCTGGGAGGAATCTATTGCAGCCTTTAAAAACCAGACTGCTACCTCCCAGAGGGCCTTCTCTGCAATTGCTCCCAAACTATGGAACGGCCTGCCAGACGAGATCCGTCAAATTGCCAGTTTAGACAGCTTTTAAAAAGCTGTCAAGACGGATCTCTTCCGGCAGGCATTTCCTGAATAAAAGTGCCCGGCCACGGAATGACTGCCCCCTCACATCATGTATTAGCCCACCGCTCTGTCCTCACTGTATTTTTTATTGTGTTAGATGTTTTAATTGTAACTTGCTTAATCCTTTTTACGGGGGGGGGGGGGAATTTGGGACACAAAGTTTGTAAATGTGGATTTTAACGTGTTGTAAGCCGCTTTGATTGTCTTGTCACAGAAAAATGGGATATAAATAAAAGTTTTATTATTTATATTTTATTTAAGTTGGTGGTAGCTTTTTTTCTTGTTTGTTAGATTAAAAATTAACTATGGAGCTTTACAGACATCCCCTGCAAGATCGGGGATGTGGCAACCACATGCCATGCCCCCAGCCCAGCAAAGCACATATACACACTCTGCCAAGGGAATGTTTGTGATGTCTCCTGCCATGCAGTGGGGCACTCAGCATCACACCAGCATGGGGGGGGGGGTAGTCGGAGCACATGTCATGCAGTCACCACACCCCCATTTTTCCTCAATACCAGCGTTTATCACCAGTCTGTTTAGGGCCTTACTGACTAACTTAAATCACACTTAATTAAATTGACATATTCTAAGTGTAACTCAAAATTTGGTTCTAACAATGGCTGCTGCTGCTGCTTCTAAACATCATCATCAAAAGCAAGAGAAGACCATAAAAGCAATTCCCGAATATCTGAGTCTTATGGAATAGCTCAGGGGCTTTACTCTGTTTAATAAATTAAAAATTGAGTGGGCCTCAATTTCTCTCAAAAATGGCACTGGTTTTTTTTTTTTAACACAGGGGAGCAAAATTTGGTGGTTTAGTTTTCAAGTTACATTCATATTTAGTGGCTAATTTATTTCAAGGAGCTACTCCTCATGCACTCTAAAACCTTGGCTGATCCACCTCTTCCTCCTCCTGATGGTGGTGGTGGTGGTGATGGCAATTATCATAAACACAACAATGAACATGATTAGCACTCTAAAAGAGAAATTAAACAAGTTGGACACAAGAATATTAGTTCAGATTGTTTGTTTTTGTAAATTTCAGAAATAATGGAAAGACATTTTGCTACATTTCTATCTTGATTCATGGAAGAGATCCCACTGATTTTTCTTGACATAATCAAGTTTGGGCTAGAAAGGAGAGCAGACAAAAGGAAAGGCCCTTGCATCTCTTTCTCCTTCTGTTGACCATAGCATAATGTGCAGGGGGATTAAAAATAATAACCCACCCCTGGCTGTCTTGCTGTGCCCAATTAGTATTCCACCCCTGAGCTGTCCCATCAGAGAGAAACGCTTTCTGTGCACATGCGGCCAGGATAGTGCTGATGGATCTGAGCAGGGCCTCTCCAAATAGAGGGACCATCTGCTAGGCAAAACATTGGGCTCTGACGAGCAGAAGCCATTCAGTCCCGTTGTCGGGGCACATCATTACATATTTGACAAGGGTAATGAGAAGCTGTCATTAACCTTGCATGACAGTTGTTATGAGGCACACGTGAAAGAAAGAACAAAGACAAGAACTCAGGTTGTTGGTGTGGGCTTTTAAAAAAGAACCAAGAAGGAAAGAAAGAAAGAAAGAAAGAAAGAAAGAAAGAAAGAAAGAAAGAAAGAAAGAAAGGGAGGGAGGGAGGGAGGGAGGGAGGGAGAATTCATTTTCTATTTCATTTTTAACCCAGGAAAATTCAGTCATTATCATTCAAAAATAAAAAGCTGGTGCCAAGTAGTCTCATTTCCATTTCTTTGTTTCCACTGCCCCATGTTCTATTTGAAATGTATTCCCTAGGCAAGGCTTCTCCAACTATGTCCCCTCCAGATGTGTTGGACTACAACTCCCATCATTTCAAGAGAGCACGATGACAGACTGAGACATCTAGAACTCTCCCTTTCCACCCCCATTGGGGAAAGCTGTCTAATATACCACCAAAGAAGCAGTATTGTCAAGGCAGTGGGAAAGGCAATGCATTATTTATCAAAACACCATAAGATGTAAGAATAGAGAGGGGCTCCTGGAGGAATGAACCTAACAAGACATATTTCAGGAAACCCTCTGATACTGTGAATGGCATCACTTAACTCTCGCGCTGATATTTAAGGTTACTATTGCACAAGTGTGACATTCCATTCATCTGCAGTGCTTTTCCTAACAGACTCCCCAGCCGCCTTCAAGCCATATGACTGTCTGCTAATATGACCTTGCTGTACTTGCCATTCTGTATAATCATGAGGAATGCAACCACAGAAGTGAAACATCTCCCTAGCCCATTTTTTGGTTAAATAATAGATCCTACTGGAGAGGATGTGCCTACATTTCTTCAGAAGCATGCTAGATGTAAATTTACTGGTCCTAGATTTGGGTTTTTGTTGCTGTTGTATTGTGCTACCTTTCCTTTTGCAGAACATCTGGGCATAATCCTCAATCCCCCCCCCCCGACCCTACCCCTCCATCTTCCACAGTCACCCCCCAGTTATACTAAAAGTCACAGAACTGTGTGAGCAAATACTGTATACACCTCATCATAATGCATCAGTTCCTTAGGAACTCATCAAAGGAACAGGAGGGGGAAAGATTATGTCTCACTACAGAACATTCGTAGACAGTATTAGAGCAACTCGAGCTCACAAGGTTCAGCAACAGTAAGAACCAATGGAAAAATAGGACATCGGCTGGTGGCTGGCTGTAGCATGAGGATGCATGGAGATGGGGAGGCGTCTCTCTGTGGAGATGCTGTACATAGATAGCATACTGAATGTAAATGCATTTCTTTCTGCATGAAAAATAAACAAACCAAAGAGCAGAAGAACCCTGAATTCTTCAGGGCAAATCAGAAAGCAAAATCCACACCAACAATTTTTATTGTTGTTGCTGCTGTTGTTGTCACTTTTCTCTTATTGGGTATTATTGATTTATTTTTCCTTCATGCCACATATCTTAGCAATCCCAGTGGCCTTTCCAGTAGACACTGCCCAAATTCAGATCTTCATAGCTTCTACAAGGTAGCTGTGTCCTGGATCCCCAGGCAATCCATAAACAGTAAGACAAACTAGGCACTAAGGGGAAGTTGTGGCACTTACAATTAACTTATTTTCTCTCCCACAATTAGATTTCTGCAGAAAGTTTGCTCAGCAATTAGATTTCCAAATTAAGCCTGTGTTTACTTTCCAATATTAGTACAAACAAACCATGCTAAATGCATAATATATAGGTGAGGAAATCACAGTCATAACAAACTGACATCCTTCATCACTAGAGAGGGTTCCATCTCTGCAAAAGAAAATAAATACACCATCCCATTTGGCCTTTAATTTTACACATTTGTAATAGTTCCTCTCCAGCATTCTAACTAATTTAGGTGAACATGCAAGGAAGATAGAATGCTCTAGTCCTGCCCCACTCTGAGGTCACTCTTCTCACATGACAAGCTACAGCAAAGGGACTCCTCTATGGATGGAGTTTCTCCACACAGTTCTAAGCCATGTTATTCCACTGTTTAGAATCAAATAGGTTCCATAAAAAGGCTTTCCCATGCAGAGACTGGTGCAGATGTGGAAATAGCCAAATGAAGAGGTGAGGCTAGACTACTCCCACTTTCTCATGTATTTACTGAAACTAGTAAGAAGACCTGAATACCTCTTGTATGAAACAGTGATTATTCTATACAATAAAAGAACCACTGATAGCTGAATAGGAGCAGTTGTTTTTTTATATACAATCCCTCCAAGAGAAGATGCTAAATCCGATGAGCATTCCTAATGTTTGTACTACATGACTGTCTCATTTTTGCTCTCCAATTAGATTAGATGACCTTTCTTGTCTATGCCAGTAGTATTTCCCCCCAAAGGGGAAGTAGGTTAAAAGAGAAAAAAGTATTCTGCTTATACAGTAGTCCACACAGAGGTAATGATATCATTATTATTTATTGCCCTTGTCTTATCTCTGGAATAACTCCATCCCGACGGTGGTGTTTGCTGCCCAAATGCCCTACCTCTGAATCAATAGGCTTTACTCGATAAGAGCTAAGCTTTCCCAAGGGAGCTCACATGGGAAGATTTTCAGGATGCCATTAATTAAACCTTCCCAGTAAAGTGTGGATTTATAAAGGGAAAGCTGTAAAGTATTTTGCATAACAGCACTGTCTTCAGGAGGAGGCAAGTCCAAGGTGCTTTCCCATTTTCCAGGGTTTTCTTTCACGTTTCTGTACTGCATATTAATGACTAATGACCTTGTACAAAATTCAGGGTGCTTGAATGCTCCCTGATTTTTCCTTTTGATACTTTTCTGCAATAATGCAGAATAAACTACTAGATAACACTCTGAAGACCACGGTTCAAATCCACGCTTAAGTCTTTAAAAACCCTACTGGGTGACCTTAGGCAAGTCATATTCTCTCAGCTTCAGAGGACAGCAATGATAAACCCCCTCTGAAGAAACTTGCCAAGAAAACCCTATGTTAGGGTCATCTTAGGGTTATCATAAGTCAAAAATTACTTGGAAGCATACAACAACAACAACAACAACAACAGCAAGAGTACTGAAAGAATGAGTCTCACCATTCAGAGACTGCTTTGCTTTTCCTAAAGCCCATCCAATCTGTGATGTTGAGGCATAGTAGCAAGCATCTTTTCCAATGATGATTTGTATTATCAGTTTTTCAAAAGCCATATATAAAATAAGAACAAAAAATACAAAATATATACATTCATTTTCCATAAATATTCAAATCATATTAACATTTCAGTCATCCAAAACCATACACAAACATTTATTCTACAAAAGCATTCAAATCTCAATTAAATTTAATCATAACAATCCACATCATCCATAATTCATTCAGTACTTCCTCATCCACAGCCTTTTGGTATTTCCCCCCAAAATTCTAGGGTTTTTGGAGGGGTGCTCATTGATTTTCTATGCATTTTCTAGCAAAGCATAGACTCTTTGAAGTGTAGTGGCAGGCAAAGAGAACCTGGTTGAAGTTAGTTGTAGCACCTTATACATATTAACAGGGGCATCAGTAAGAGGATTCAGGTCACACCAGGGGAAATTCTAAGGAGGGGTGACAGCACTGATCTCCAAACCCCTGCCTTTTTGCAGAAACAGGCTGTGACATTCACCTGCATCCCTTTAAAACACTGGAGCTCAGCAGAAGAGATGGTATGAGAGGGGCAAGTCTCAGTGGGAGGAGAAAGGAGAAGCCTGGGTTTTGTTTTTTAAATAAAATTAAATTTTAACTTTTTCATTTTTAACATTTTCTTTAAAAACATCACATCTTACTAAATTTCATTTTAACTACATGAAATTATGTATATGTAAATTCATTTAGGCTGTGTGTGCAATATTGTAATTTAAAGGTATGATTTCAATTTTGTTAGTAGTTTATGTCACAGCTATTGCCATTACATTCAGTGATATACAGGACTTACAATTTATGAGTAACATTAGTACAAAAAAATTTGCTAAGGATCCTATATGGTGTGGTATGGGTGGAGGTCAATCGGGGAGGTGACATTACTGTATTGAATTGTATCCCTTCACTGGCTGCCAATTAGTTTCCAGGCACGGTACAAAGTCTTGGTTATTACCTTTAAAGCCCTACATGACTTGGGTCCAGCTTACTTGTGGGAGCGCCTTCTTCCTTTTAGTCCACCTCACACACTCAGGTCCTCTGGGAGGAACCTATTGCTCCCAATGCAGACAAGGTTAGCAGCTGCTTCTCAGAGGGTCTTCTCATCTGCTGCTCCTAAAGTGTGGAACGACCTACTGGAGGAGATCCATCACATCACCACTCTAAATGCCTTTTAAAAGGCTGTAAAGATGAAGCTCTTCCAGCAGGCCTTCCCAGACTAACCCCCCCCCCCCGCCGCTCTGGCCTCGATTACCCTCCCACCCCAAATTATCCCTCCTTAATCCACCTTTTTAACTATTTTAATCTGCATTTTTATGTGTTAATGTCCCCCCCCCCCTTGGTGGGAGGAAAATAGGGGATTATACTCTGTTGGCTTGTTTTTATTTCATATTTTACTGCATTATGTATTGAACTACATTCTGTAATCCGCCTCAATCCATAGGGAGAGGCAGGATATAAATAAATTATTAGTAGTATTATATTAATGTCTAGTAAGCAGATGGTTGAAAAAATATATAGATACCATTCAAGAACACATGGTGGCATCTGAGCTGAAGAGAAAGAAGGGGCCATAAAGAAGCTCTTGAAGTTTTTATAATGGTGGGAATAGGTCAAGATTCTCCCATTGAGGCCTCTAGAGCCCTCAAGACATTTACTTCACCATTTTTTATAACCTTTTCAGGCAATCACAGTTAGGAATGGTAATTTAGAATAACCAGAGAGTAACCCTAGAGCAGGGAATACATAGGGAATCACAAAAGTCCTCTAATCCTCATTTTTCTGAGCAGCAGCAGCTATGAGTAATAAGGCTCTGTTTTCTTCTTGAACAAGACACAGCAAATTGACATTTCCACCCACTCACCCCTCCCTTGAGCGAACCCCTATGTGACAGTCAGAAGCAATATCTCTGTTGCAATTGCTGCTAGCACTGAAAATTGCTTGTGAAAGTGGGGTAGAAATATCAGTCTGCTGTATCCAAATTAACAGGAGAACAGATAGTTATTGCTTAAAGCAGCTGCTGTGAACAAGTCAGAACTGGGAGACACTAGTGGTTTGACTGTTGGACTATGACTCTGGAGACAGGATTTGGTTCCCAACTTGGTCATTAAACCCGCTGGGTGACTTTGGGCAAGTCACACGCGCTCAGCCTCAGAGGAAGGCAACGGCGATTCTTTTCTGAACAAATCTTGTCAAGAAAACTCTGTGATAGGTTCACCTTTAGGTTGCCATAAATTGGAAATGGCTTGAAGGCACACAACAATAAAAACTTAGCTACTCTGCTAAGTATCACATGTAACTAAGTAAGTTCTTGGGATGTGGGGGTAGATATGGGTGTCTTCAGCTATGGCTCACATCCCACAATATGATCTGTTCCCCCACCCCCTTTTCCATTACATTCAGTGCTCTGAACAGTTACCTTTTTGCACATTAACTAGAATTTGATAGCTAGCATAGCCAGTGCCACTGAATGTTGCAACTTTGTCCACTTCCAGCTTAGGTTTGCTTAATTAGATGAATGTAGTTTCCTTATACTCCTTTTTGTTTGATTTTACATTTCCTATAAAGTTAATAGTTGCTATTTTCTTTCAAAAGTGTTTTCATTACATTCTTTCATTTCAGGGACCTGTGCACTACATAGTACAACACTCTCTTTTTTCTTTGAAACGCACTGTTCCTCTGTAGCCAAAAGATACATGCTAAAATGTTTCAGTATTCAAATGGAAATATGGCCAAATATGCTATTATATATTTCATCGCATTTCATAGATTTCCCTTGCTTAAATTCTTAAAGAATATGAAGGAACAGGAGCTATACCTCAGGTGGAAACCTGAACATTCTTTCATGTGACTAAGTAAATATTTTGTAATTGTTTAAATGTTTGAGTTTTCTATGCCACATGGTGAGGAGGATATGGCATAAATCTATCTTCAAAAAAGAATTCCGAATAGGAAACATTTATCAAAGCAAACAGAAGTGTCACATTTTCAGTAATATGCTGTAAAGGAATAATAATTTTATATATCTTGATCAAAAGGACTTGGCTCATTTTATGAGCTTAGCACATCCTGGCAAGTTGCAGGAGTAAATTTTCTGACTCTCATTTGCTTCAAACAGCATCACAAGTCAGTTTAAATGCTATTTAATGGGGTTCCTGTTGAATTTTGAATGGACCACCACAGTACTGAATGGCATTCGTGGTTCTCTGCAAATATCCAGTAACCTGAGAGCTGCTAACACCACTGGGCAATGGTTGATGGCTAAAATACCCAATGAGTCCCAAGCCACATAACTGAATCTATAGTCATATTATAGCTTTGGCATGACACCATTAAATTAATCTTTCAGAAACTTTATTTATTTATTTATTTATTTATTTATTTATTATTGAAAAGAGGATGTCAAAAAGCAGTGTGTCATAACTGGGGATTTTAAAATCTATAAGTTTTATTTTCATTGCATCTTGTGGAATCCCATTAGCATTTTTCATCCCATCCAACTTCTATGCTAAGTCACAAGATTCTTCCTCTCTTTTCTCACAATGAAATGTATGTATATGTTGATATGCCCTTTTTCTAATATACACATTTTTACACATTTCTTATACATTTATGCACATATTCTTACATGAGCTTCCACAGATATCCAAATTCTCCATAGCGTGGGAAAGAGTAATCACAGTGCTTAGATACGCCAAGTGAAGTTTTTCACCTTTCTTCTTCTTCTTCTTCTTCTTCTTCTTCTTCTTCTTCTTCTTCTTCTTCATATTTCAACAGTATTCTGGTCCCACTTGGAATACCATGTCCCATTCCAGGCATCACAGCTCAAGAAGGATATTGATAATGGAATGTGTTGTCTGAAGCTCTGAACATGTCCAGAGGAGGATAACCAAGACAGAAAAAGTCTGGAAACTAAGCTCTATGAGGAACTCCGTATGAAGCTGAGCACCTTTAGCCTGGAGAAGAGAAGACTTAGAGATGACATAATAGGGACACAGCCAACCAGTTTTCTGTTGCTCTAGAGACTAGGATTCAAATTATAAGAAAAGAGACTTTTGACCTTATGATATATAGTGAAAATAAAGGTAAATGTAACCATGACCAGATGCAGAATATGTGTCTTTCCCATAGAAGATTTATATCATATTCCAAATGGAAAGAGTGGAATGGCTAAAGACTGTTTTTCCCCTGCCTTTCAAAAAGAAGGAAAAAGAAGAGAAACATCTGAAGTCCAGTGGGAATCTAAGGCCTGTGAATTGTTCCCCTCACCTGGACTATTTATATGTGTGTGGAAGCTCATATGTCAACAAAGAAAACATCCAGGCATCTTTATTAGTAGAATTTTTAAAAAATATATATTTCATTAGAGGTCAAAAAGCATGTTATTAAACAATGCAAATGAGCCACAGAATTCCTCCTTGAACTATTTGCTTCAAATGTGTAATAAATATGTAAGAGCAAAGAGTCTTTGTTCTGTGAAGTTGAAGATTTTCATGGCTGGCATCCATAGTTTTTTGTGGGTTTTTTGGGCTATGTGGCCATGTTCTAGCAGAGTTTCTTCCTGACGTTTCGCCAGCATCTGTGGCATCTGGCATCTTCAGAGAATGAAGATTTTGACACAACATCGTTATATCATTCCTTTATCGTCTCAAAGTGTAGTGGAAAACTGTCATAACAGATAGACAATTCCAAATGATTTTCACATGAGGCTGTTAGTGTTCTTAAAATGTTGATATATCAGAATTCAGCAATAAATGATTACAATATGATTTCAAAACAGTTGAATTGCTGAATTCTGATATATCAACATTTTAAGAACACTAACAGCCTCATGTGAAAATCTTTTGAAATAGTCTATCTGTTATGACGATTCCACTACACTTTGGGACGATAAAGGAACGATATAACGGTGTGAAAATCTTCAATGTCTGCCTGGAAAGGACTTGGCTATATATATTGTGTGACCTGGAAAGGCAGGAGTGATTTGCATGTATATTGTTTGTTGCTAATGGCAGGCCTCAGGGTGTGAGGGTCTGCACAAGAGGATTGATGTCTGCTTGATAGTGCTCATTGTCTGCTGGGAGAGGTCTCATTTGCATTTGTTTGGTCTTTATCTTGCTATCTTGCAGGACTGGTAGCCAAACATTGTTTACTTTAAGGGTTTCCTCTTTCCTGTTGAAATTGCCCAGGTGTTTGTGGATTTCAATGGCTTCCCTGTGCATCCTGACATGGTAGTGGTTGGCATGGTCCAGAATTTCAGTATTTTCAAATAGTATTTTATGCCCAGGATGGTTTGTGGTATGTTCTGCTACTGCTGATTTTTCTGGCTTGCCCAGTTTGCAGTGTCTCTCGTGTTTCTTGGTTCTTGTTTGCACACTGCATTTGGTGATCCCTATGTAGACTTGTCCACAGCTGCATGGTATGCAGTAAACTCCTGCGGCTGTGAGAGGGTCTCTCTGGTTCTTGGCTGAGCGAAGCATTTGCTGGATTTTCTTTGTCAGTTTGTAAACCATTTGTAAACCATTTGCAGGTTGTGCTTCCTCACCACTTTGCCTATTCTGTATGTGACTCCTTTGATATATGGTAAAAATGCTTTCCCTTTGGGTGGCTGCTTGTCTTCACTCCTCTGGGTTTTCCTGGGCTTGACAGCCCTTCTGATGTCTGAGCTGGAATAACCATTGGCCTGTAGAGCCCGGTCTAGGTGCTTCAGTTCATCTTCCAAGAAGTGGGGTTCACAGATGTGTTTTGCTCGGTCTACCAGTATTTTGATTGTGCTTCTTTTTTGTCCTGGGTGATGGTTGGAGTTCTTGTGCAGGTGTCGGTCTGTATATGTGGGTTTTCTGTATACTGTGTGACCTAAACATTGGTTCTGTTTGCGGATGACTAGGACATCCAAGAATGGCAGTGTTCCTTTCTTTTCTTTTTCCATAATGAATTAGATGTTGAGGTGGATGTTTTTCAGATGGTTCAGGAACACAGCCAGATCTTCTTCTCCATGGCTCCAAATGGTGAAAGTGTCATCCACGTATCAGAACCAAGTTGTGGGCTTTTTCGGTGCTGTTTCCAGGGCTTGCTTTTCAAAGTGTTCCATGAAAAAGTTTGCTATCACAGGGCTTAGAGGGTTTTCCATTGCTACACCATCTCTCTGTTAGTAGAATCCATTGTCCCACTGGAACATTGTTCAAACATTGCCTCACCACAAGCTATTTCCGGTGGGACAAATCTACAAACAGGAGACAGTTCTACAGAAAATATTTTGGCTATATTTTAGATGTAGGTACTGTATAAAATAGAACAAGACATGACTTAAATGCATCTTTGCATTCAACACTCACACTTTTCAAAATGAAAATAGCATCTCTACTGGAGGCCGGAGAGAGATAAATGACATGACTGGGGAGTTTAATCTTTTCCTGTGATTTCCAATCATGTGGAAAATTTATCTTCTGAAACGACTTGAATAAGGAAGGATTTCCCCATTGCTGCCAATTATCAGTTTGAATTTATCTATTTGGGTTTAACAGTTTAGTATAGTTTATCAATGGGTTCAGCAATTAGCTACATCTCTTATATTACTGATTATATTATTAGCTTGGTTCATAACATGGGTGGCTAAAATTAAGGACAATCTAAAATGTTGATTTTGCTTTCTGTCTTATTCAAATTGTGTGAATTTTACAAATTCAAATTTTATTTTATTATTTTATAAAAGGAAGTTCTCACCCATTCTAGGGGAATAGACATTTCTTTTTCTTTTTTTTCTCCTGCATTTGCATTTTGCAAATGGGGATAGATTATTATTAAAAAACAAACTGAATTACACTTCCCAACTACAGTATCTCTGATGACATCATTTTCCTAAGTTATTATGCAGTCCATGCAGGAGAGGAGAAACACTTGCTATTTAAAACATGGGATATCATGAAAATAGGAAGAAGTTCTCTATCCAGTTAGATCCTTCATCCACCTAAACCAGACAGTCCCATATTGCAACAACATGGTTTCAAGCAAGCATTTTTGCCAGCTCTGTTATTTGAGACATATCGAACTAGAGATGATGTTGTGTTCTACTTGGAACAGGCCTCCCCAGATGAGGAAGGGGAAGATACAAACACAGATAACAGGCTCTAGTCACAGCTGGAAGCCCTCCCTGGAAACACAACTTGGACCACCCATTACAAGTAGACTTTAAGAGAAAGCACAGATAGGAGCACGTTGTGCCTTAAAAGGATATACTGATAATTCAGCCAGTTGTACTGAATTACAGCTAGATATACATTAGCACAGCAATAGCTTTTTCTCTGGTACAGAACAACAGCTCCACTATCTCTGTTTGGTATCATGGGATTCCCTGCTCCCTAGTTTCCTGAATGTTGACTTATTCATTGGAATTTTCCCTTCAATAACTCCCTGACTATTATTATTATTATTATTATTATTATTAACCTTTATTTATGAAGCGCTGTAAATTTACACAGCGCTGTACATGCAATCTTTTTAGTTAGACAGTTCCCTGCCCTCAGGCTTACAAGCTAAAAAGACATGACACAGAAGGAGAAGGGAGTGGTGACGGGAAAGGGTAAGAGGTCCAGCAGTTCCTCTCAACCTCCAAGGCCTGGACCAAGGCAGATGGACTGAAGGGAGGGCTTGGCTTCAAAATGGAAGGTTAATCATTATCCAGGGAAAATACATACTCACAAGTAGGATAATACATATACAGTACATAGCAATACAGGAAATGGATCGATAAACAGCCAACAACAGAACATCAGATAGTAAGCGACAATTATGCGATGCCTGGGAAGGCTTCTCTGAATAGGATGGTTTTCAACTCCGTTTTGAAGCTGGTTAAAGAAGTGATGGCTCTTGCTTGTGGAGGAAGAAGGTTCCAGGAGTGAGGGGCAGCAAGTGAAAAGGGGCGAATCTGGGATGAGGCAGAGGAAATCCTGGGCTGAGACAGGAACCCTTGACTACCAGAACGGAGGGCCCTGGTGGGAAGGTGAGGAGAAAGAAGGTCTGATAAGTAAGGAGGGGCCAGTCCATGGAGGGCTTTGAATGTCGACAGCAGGAGCTTATACTGAATGCGGAAAGGGAGAGGGAGCCAGTGAAGGGATGCCAACACAGGAGAGATGTGGTCAGAGCTGTGGGTGGAAGTGATAATGCGTGCAGCTGAATGCTGGACAGAGATTAAAGGACGGAGGTGAGAAAAAGGAAGCCCAGCCAGGAGGACATTACAGTAATCAAGTCGTGAGATCACTAGGGCATGGACCAGGATCTTGGCAGTAGAGGCGGAGAGATATGGTCGGATTTTGGCAATATTGTACAAGAAGAATCTACAAGCCTTGGCTGTGGTCTGGATCTGAGGGATACACGACAGAGAAGAGTCAAAGATAAAGCCAAGACTGCGGGCTTGCTGGACTGGTTGAATGGAAATGTTGTCCACAGAGACAGAAAAGGAGTGTTGAAGGTTGGGCTTAGGAGGAAAGACAAGAAGCTCCGTCTTGAACATGTTGAGCTTCAAACGCCGATGGCGCATCCACTGCGAGACAGCTGTAAGGCAAGACGAGACTTGCTGTTCAAGCCTTGGAGAAAGGTCAGGGGCAGAAAGATACAGCTGGGTGTCATCGGCATACAGATGGTAGGAAAAACCAAAAGAGCTGATGAGTTTTCCTAAGGACAGTGTGTAGAGAGAAAACAGAAGGGGACCCAGAACAGAGTCTAGAGACTAGCATTTGATTTTATGTGGAGTAGTTTTTGTAATTTGACTTCAGATTGCTATAACCACATTCCTGCTCTTATGGACCATCTGTGTATAACCCTGGACTGGCTTGTGTTCTACATTGTTTCTTGAATTAGACATGTACACTCCTGGACACTTGCCAACTTGAAACAGGACAGATGCCAGGTTGAAACTGGAACTTTCTGCATAAATAACATGTGCTCTGCCATTGAGTTATAGCCTCCAGGAAGTTCACTATGCTTAACAGACAAATAATATATGCACATGCGAGGCTGTTACAGTGCAGAATAGGAGACCTTTTCCAGAGCTTAAGTGGCAATCCCATGTTGTCACATCTTCTTGATGGAAGCATATACCTGCTACCCTCTTACACCACACAAGTATTGATACATCACCCTGATACAAACTTAGTAAGTGTACTTGGGAGTGAAACATGGGGAAATAGTAATATAGCTGTGTGTCCACTTGGGACACAGCTCAAATACTGAAGTGAAGTGTACTACTCCTGCATATCTTGTTCAGAGTGGATTAAACTGAAGTGTGCTCCTGGTGCTTCAGATCAAGTTTTGAGGGATTACTAATTTTTTCCAGTGAGTGCAATTGGTCACATTTTTAAACCTCTCCTGGCATTCTGTCACTAAAGGAGAACATTGGAGAGGGATTACAAGAATGTAGTTTGTGACTGAGAACTCTAGATTCCAACCAGCAGCTGACTTTTCCTTGGATTCTCCTTTCAGTCATAATGCTTACAAAAGCAATGTAGAATAGCTTTTCAGAAGACATTCCAGTTGTCTCAGATAATAAAGTCCCCATCCTAAAGAGAGAGCTAATGGATTGGGACTTTACTGTTTGAGGCTTCTACCTCAAACAAAGCTAAAATAATTTTTGTTCTTTTAAATCTAGACTGCATTGGCATGTTTTACCTTAACAACACCTAAACATTTTTCTGATGCAAAAACATGGAACTTTCTGAGTAATTCAGTGTTCTCTTCCTAACAAAGGGGCTTGTGATCTCACAAAGGATTCAAAACAAACTGGATTTCAAATAATAGATTTTTGTCTTGCTAATGGAATTTAAAGTTTATTTCCTGGACTACAGTAGAGTCTCGATTATCCAACATTCCGTATTATCCGGCGTTGGATAACTTGGGGGGGCGTGGCTGGGGGCCTTTCTGTGACCCCAGACATGCCCCCAAACAGAAACAGCCCTAAGCAGGTGGCGGTAGCGAGCGCCACCAGATCCCACCACCAGCTTCTGCCCTGGCTTGGCTGCGGGAGGGGGCGGAGTCTGCCGGGGCTGAGAGGGCCAACTTCAAGATGCAAAGGAGAGGACTAGGTGCTTGGCCCAGTCTCTCCTTTGCAACTTGCTTTCCCTCAGCCCAAAGGGAGTCCGCGGAGCCCTGTTTGGGCTGAGGGAAACGAAGCCGCCAAGGAGAGGAGTGGGCACTTAGCACAGGCCTCTCCTTCGTGGCTAGCTTTCCCTCAGCCTGAAGGGAGTTTGTGCAGTCCCATTCGGGCTGAGGGAAACCAAGCCGCAAAGGAGAGGAATGGGCGCTTGGCCCAGTTCTCTCCTTTGCAGCTTGAAGTTGGCCCTCTCAGCCCCAGCAGATTCTGCATCTCCCCCAGCCAAGCCAGGGCAGAAGCCACCGCCACCACCGAGGGAGCAGGGGGTAATCAGGGAAGGAGGGAAGGAAGGAGACAGGGAGGGAAGGAGGGAGTGAGGGAGAGAAGGAAGGAAGAAGGAGGGGAGGAAGGGAGGGAGAAGGAGAGGGGGAGGGGAAGGGAGTCTGGATTATCTGTCATTTTTGGTTATCCGACTATTAGCCGGCCCGTTTATGTTTCATAATTGAGACTCTACTGTAAATCTCCCAGTATCCACATGGCCAGAAGGAGAAGGGGCCCAGCTTCATGAATACTCTTTCATACCATCTGAACTGAGGGCAAAAACCACAACATCTTGATCACATTGGGGCAGTATAGATGGGCAGGGCCATGCCGCCCATTTTTGCCTCGCATCTGTGCTGCAGCATTCTTTCTTTCTTTCTCCTGTATGTTTTTAACACGTTTGCCTGACAAAGAAGACAGTAGAACTTCGGAAGCTTGCAACACGTATAATGTGCATTTTGGGTGGACCCTTAAAGGTATCACTGTTTTGTGGATTTTGGATGATACTGTACTTTACTTTCTGTGACACTGTGGTCAATCAAACAGAAAAGGCACATGCAAATATCCAAACTGTTTTTCATTTCTAATAATTTGCTAGCCCACAAAGGGAAGACAGACAGGGGAAAGGAGTGGGGGAGACTAAAGGTGGAAGAGAAATAAACTCATACTAACCTAAGAGTAACTGATAAAGAAAGAAAGATGGTGTAGCTGAGACCAACAAACATGAACTGTCATGAATATATGTTATGCCTAAACTCTCAGTAGCTGTGAAATACAAAAACTCACAGTTACTGAGTACAAGTATGCTGATGTCACCCAGGATCCAGCCCTATGTCACCCTTCTGTGGCCCTTAATATCAAATTAATATTAAATAGGGAGGATGCTGGCAAGCTACCAAAAGGGGGCTCACCAGCATAGGAAACTAGCCATACCATTTTGCAACACCTGGATGGCTCAGCATGGGAGAAGACCAAGGCACTCAGCCATGATGGGATCTCTCAAAATTGGAATCAGCATAATTCCTACCCTAAGGAAGTGGTGGTGGACTTGGAAATTGTTTGCATACAGCAGACAAAGGGAGTTTCCTCTGGGAATGAAATTCTTTTTCTCTGAGGACATTCACACAGATTGTCTGGACATTCTTGCATATGTAACCCCATTCTTCTCCCCTGGGAAATTTGGTAAGCCTTTTAACTCCTGAAAATACTCCCAGGACTCAATTCTTGCTAGATATATGTGTGTGTGTGTGTGTGTGTGTGTGTGTGTGTGTGTGTGCCCAGACTCTAGCAAATCAGCCTAGTTTGAAGTTGGACAGAACCTCCAACTGAGCTAAGTTTTAAACGGAACATGCATAAGAAATGGAAAAAGGGGGAAATCACGAAAAAGGAATTCAAAAAAATAGCAGGCATGTGTAGGGGTAAAGTCAGAAAAGTTAAAGCGCAGAATGAACTCAGGCTTGCTAAAGAGGTTAAAAAGAATAAAAAGGGCTTTTTTGGATATGTCTGCAGTAAAAGGAAGACGAAGGAAACGGTAGGGCCACTGCGTGGAGAAGATGGCAAAATGCTAACAGGGGACAGAGAAAAGACAGAATTACTCAACACCTTCTTTGCCTCAGTCTTCTCAGAAAAGGAAAAGGGTGCTCAACCTGAGGATAATGGAGCAGAGGACAGATTAGGGGAATTTCAGTACAGAATAAGTAAAGAGATAGTAGACGAATACCTTGTTAATCTAAATGAATTTAGGGCCAGTTACACACCGGCACTTGGGACGTCCGCAGGATGTCCCATTTTAAAAAAGGGGCGTCTCTTCTAGACGCCCCTAGGTCTAATACAGACTCTGTCGGTACAATATGGCGCCGGTCGTTCCACACGGCCGGCGCCATCTTTACGTATAAGACACATAGTGTCCAAACGTGTCACGGCGCCTATGACGTCGCGAATGTGCCAGTGGCGCTTCGTGACGTCATAGAGGCGCTGCAAGAAGGAGCTCCATTTTGGAGCTCCTTTTTTGCACCGCGCGGGAGCCGCGCGGTGTGGCTCCTACGGCTCCCACACAGAGCAAGCAGCGGCAGCGGCAGACCGCCTCAAAGCGGCGGTCTATAACCCGCCCGTGTCTCCAGGACCAGATGAACTACATCCAAGGGTACTAAAAGAACTGGCAAATGTAATATCAGAGCCATTGGCAATAATCTTTGAGAACTCCTGGAGAACAGGAGAAGTCCCAGCAGACAGGAGGAGGGCAAACATTGTCCCCATCTTCAAAAAGGAAAAAATAGGATCCCAACAATTATCATCCAGTTAGTCTGACATCAATACCAGGAAAGATTATAGAGCAGACCATTAAACAGAGAGTCTGTGAACATCTAGAAAGCAATGTCATAACCACAAAAAGTCAACATGGGTTTCAGAGAAAGAAGTCATGCCAGACAAATCTAATCTCTTTTTTTGATAAAATTACCAGCTTGGTAAATGAAGGGAATACTGTGGATATAATATATTTTGATTTCAGTAAGGCCTTTGACAAAGTTCCCCATGACATTCTTGCAAACAAGCCATTAAAATGTGGGCTAGACAATGTAACTGTTACATGGATTTGTAATTGGTTGACTGTCCGAACCCAAAGGGTGCTCAACAATGGCTCTTTTTCATCATGGAGAGAAGTGACCAGTGGGGTCCCACAGGGCTCTGTCTTGGGCCCAGTGCTATTCAACATCTTTATCAACGACTTGGATGACAGAATTGGGAGCATACTTATCAAATTTGCAGATGACACCAAATTAGGAGGAGCAGCTAACACCCCAGAGGACAGGATCAAAATTCAAAATGACCTGAATAAACTAGAAAGTTGGGCCACAGCTAACAAAATGAACTTCAATGGGGAGAAATGTAAGGTACTGCACTTAGGGCTGAAAAATAAAATGCACAGATATAGGATGGGGGATGCATGGCTGAACGAGACTACATGTGAAAGGGATCTGGGAGTCCAAGTAGACCACAAGTTGAACATGAGTCTACAGTGTGATGTGGCAGCTAACAAGGCCAATGCGATTTTAGGCTGCATCAGTAAAAGTATAGTATCTAGATCAAGGGAAGTAATAGTGCCACTGTATTCTGCTTTGGTGAGGCCCCACTTGGAATATTGTGTCCAGTTCTGGGCACCACAATTTAAAAAGGATGTTGAAAAACTGGAGCGTGTCCAAAGGAGGGTGACTAAAATGGTGAAAGGTCTGGAAACCATGTCCTATGAGGAACGACTTAAGGAGCTGGGGATGTTTAGCCTGGAGAAGAGAAGGTTAAGAGGTGATATGACAGCCCTGTTTAAATACTTGAAGGGATGTCATACTGAGGAGGGAGCTGACTTGTTTTTTGCTGCTCCAGAGAATAGGACCCGAAACAATGGATGCAAGCTACAGAAAAAGAGATTCCACCTCAACATTAGGAAGAACTTCCTGACAGTAAGGGCTGTTCGACAGTGGAACACACTCCCTCAGAGTGTAGTGGAGTCTCCTTCCTTGGAGGTCTTTGAGCAGAGGCTGGATGGCCATCTGTTGGGGATGCTTTGATTGAGATTTCCTGCACGGCAGGGGGTTGGACTGGATGGCCCTTGCGATCTCTTCCAACTCTATGATTCTATGATTCCATTTGATTTCAGCTGGAAACCTCAGTAACTGCCCCCCCCCCCCATGTCCCAGGCAGCGGCGACCAAGCCATCTTCATTCTGGTAATCCCACAACTGGAGCCACACGTTGGTTCAGTACAGTACAGTATTTCCTCTTAGTCATCCTGCAATTCATTATTGCCTACTACCTTTGCCTCATTAGTTCTTGTGTATGTGATTTAGAAAGTATGCTTGTGAATGTGAATTCCTTTTTTAAAATAACCTAAATTAATTTGTTTCTGGAGTTCTCTGGGTTTGGAACCATTATACAAAGGCAGAGATCCTGGCTTTTCATTACTGGAGCCTTCTCACTACTTCTCATTGAGCTAACTTAATCTCCCCACTGAATACAAATTGTAGGTGCCTTTTTAGGGCCTTCTGCAATTTAAGAAACACTGAGGCTGCTACAGTGATATGTTACAGCATGATCTGTGATGTTATAAGAGTCTTCAGGCCTCCTTCATAGATTGTTCACATCTAAAGAAAATACAAAGTCATTATTTTGGTTTCTCATTCAATCTATCCAAACAAGAATGCCCACCAAACACAGAAAGTTGAGAGGCCTTGGCCTGGAATGATGCATCATTGTGGAGAAGGTACCAAATGTAAAATAGAAAAGCAAGAGTTTGTTTCCCTCTTTGCTAGAGAAATGCAATAGATGTAAACCAAACAATGACAGTTTGCATGACTGGAATGCTGGGCAGGAATTTTATCCTCTTCCTAGCTTTCTAGTCATGCTAGACAAGTTTCACAGCAGGAATGAAACTTGTCTAGCATGACTACAAAGCTAGGAAGAGGATAATGTCTAACACTGAAAAATCCAGAAGGGATACAGTCCATTTATAGGTTTCTTTCTCTGCCATTAAAAGTCCAGAAAGGGACAACACTTGTAAACAGATCATTGGCTTGAGCAACTGATTTAGTCTGATCAATAGCAACTCTACATGCAGCAAAGAGCTCTTAATGGCTCTTAATCTCCATTAGGCTGTGTTGGAAGGAATTAAGGGACTGAGAAAGAGGGCTCTGCCACCCTCTAGTCATTTATAGCAGGATCCTGGTACTTGGCAGCTTTCAGGGAATGCAAGCATTAGTTGTGATGCTGAGGTGCTCTGAGACAACTGCTATTACTGGGACAGGAAACGATTGCATTGTTATGATCCAGGAAATGCTCTGGTGATCCCCTGGGATAAAGTCTCCACTATACTAGTTTATACATATTTTAGCAAGACGTTAAGCAGGTAGGTCACCCAAAACAGATTTAAAATCATGTTTTTGAAATAGCTGATAATTAAATGTGGGCTGTTCTGGCCTGTTGTTAAAGGGTCCTGTTGACCCTTTGGCTCATATTGACCACTCAGAAAGAAGGGTATTCAATAGTTAGGCAGAGTCACTTAGGAATGTCAGTTGGGTTTTAATCATACATATGAGAAAATTTATCTTTTGATTTGGAGTAGAAATATACAAAGCCTTATAAACTGGCAAGAAGTGGCTTTGTAGTACAGTCAGCCCCCTATAGCCACATATTTTTTTATGCATGAGTTCAAGCATCCATGGTTTGAAAATATTTTTAAAATATATAAATTCCAAAAGCAAACTTTGATTTTGCCATTTTATACAAGCAACATCATCTTATTGTGCCACTGTAATAAATGGGACTTGAGTATCCACAGATTTTGATATCCACAGGAGATCCTAGAACCAAACCACAGTGGATTCTAAGGGCCCACTATATTGTGGTTGCCCTAAGGTAAAAATTTCCACAGCATTCTGTTCCAACCACCATTAAGATGATGTAGTGATGGCCAACTGCTCCTGTTAAAATAGCCAATATATCTCCACACGCATGCACAACAGACTCTCTCTCTCTCTCTCTCTCTCACACACACACACACACACAGAAAAACCTTCTACCATTTCTGAGTTGCTTCAGTTTTCTTAGCATCCTCAATTGGTTGTTTCAAGATCTGATCTTTCCTCCAAAACCTATAAGAGTGCAAATTCACTTACACCGTTCCTCATATTAGCCCATCCTCTAGTGCCTCTCTCTCCTGCCTAAGCCAAAGCTTATTGTGTATGCAAGATTTAACAATTGAGGAGGAGAGATAACATTCAATATTTATTTTAAAGTATCTGTTTACTAGAATCCCAGGTTATGGGTAGAGGGCAGGGGCAAAATCCCTCAATCAGTTTAAGACTTTAAGACTGATTTACTGAGGCATGGGGAAACATTTCAAGTGGAGATGAAAGCCACATACTGAGCAGAGGTGGTGATAGTGAATGAAGCAAAATTGTAAAGGGACATGCACACATGCAAACAATTTGGCCCCCTAATACAAAAGTGTTAGGGATAAGAAAATAGCCATGTATACATTCATTCATACACGTACATACATACATACATACAAACACCCCTACCTTATTTTCCCATCAGTTACCATGAGCTGGGGAGTTCATGAATCTACACACTCTTGAGCATGGAGCATCACATATCACATCAAGACAGGATTCTATAGATACTGGTGGTGGAGGCAAAGGTAGCAGTGGCAGTGAAGGAGACTATGTACCAGTCAGAGATTGTACAAAATCTTGGATGTACAAAATTTTTTAACTGAGCTGTTTTAATGAGCTTTATCTTTTTAATTGCATTTTATTCTTTTATTATGTGATTTGCTTTAATACTGTAATTGATTCATTCTATTTTAATGCTCATTTTTGGTGTGTTTTAAATTGTATTGTTCTGTTAAATTGTGGGTCACTGGGTGATAAAGCACACTGATCAGAGAATAGACAAATTACATTTAAGATACATATATACCATAAAGCCTGTTGAATATTGTGCATATATGTACAGACATTGTCAAAATGTTCACAACACCTCAAGGGCTGTGGGAAAATATGCATATTAAATAAGAAATATGCAGAGTTTCCTCAGTAGGAGCAGATTACATGCACATTCTCCACGATATATCACGAATATACACACTGAATGCAGGGACGTAGCTAGGATTTTAGGAAGGGGGGGGTCCAGACTAAGTGCCACCATTATAATGGGGCTTGGGTGCGGCAGCACAGCAGCACACACCATTCATTTTTCTAATGGAAGGAGGGGTCCGGACCCCAAGAACCCCCTCCCCGGCTACGTCCCTGCTGAATGGCTATGCATATTAGCCATTTAACTTACATTACCTCCTAAAATATGGTGGCAATTAGAGGATATGATTTTTCTTTTATCCTATAACTGTTTATGTTTCCTTTGAAAATATTATATTTGAAGGATTCATTGCACTTCATCACACATATTTTTAAGGTAGAACTAGAGTGCAGAAGCACATTGATAGAGAGCTGATATTTAGCATTTTGCAAATCTGCATTTAGAAATGACACCTATTTTGTTTGAGACTCAAAAATAAAGTAGGTGATTTGTAAAGGAAAATAAAATGATGTCCTAGGGCTTTCTATGAAGCAAAATTTTCAAGACCACTGTTAGGACAAAATGTGGAGAAACAAAATGGCTTCCAACTGGCAAGGATGTCAGTTAAGTGTGCATTTTATTAGCCTCTCTGTCTAGCCTTTATATCATGTGTAAAGCAGGCTTAAAGGAAGAAATTGTGAAAATTGGCCAAGAAACATCAAGAATTTCAAATATGCAGATGAAACTAAGGAAGAAAACACAGAACAAGGGTTAGAGCTGAATATTAAGAAAGCAAAAATAATGACTACAGAATATCTACATAATTTTAAAATGTGTGATAAACACTGAAATTGTTAAAGATTTTCTATAACTTTGTTCAGTCATTAAGAGAAATTGCAACTGTAGTCAAGACATCAGATGACTAAGGGGATGTTCCCACTAGGTGAAACCCCGCGTTCTGAATCGAATCCAAGGAGTGGCGTTCCTATTAGGATCCGATTTAAACCTAGAACGGTTCTAGAGCAACCCGCAAACGTCCCCACTACAAATCGAATTGTAGAGCGGGATAAAATTTTGAATCGAGTTTTCCTCATTTAACGCGTGTTAAAAAAACACTAGGGTCCGACCTACGTTTTTCCATTGATTCAAGTTAGGAACCGGAGCATTTAAATAGGAACGACAGCCTTTGAAATCGCGTTAGATGAATGGGAGGAGCGGAGTGCGATGGGGCTGTCCTTGGGGGAGTTGCCCTTTCTGTCCCCATCTGTCTGGCTGTCGCCATTTTTGCTTCCCTCACCCCTTTGTCCTCTGTGGTCTTTCAATAAGAGATAAGGATTATTTTTATTTTTTTATTTAATGGTTTACAGGCGCTTAATCTCTTCAGCGCTTTAAACACCTGAAGTCCCGGCTGCTCAAGGCTTCCCCCGGTGGATTGCAACCTCTCCTCTGTGTGGGGAGAACCCATTTCTAATGGAGGAGAGGCAGGAAGGGAAGGCTCCTCGCGAGGAGGCATCTGATCTCGCCCAGGCAGGGAAGGGCTCTGATCAATGGGGGGGGGGATAGAGCCTTTCTCCCCAAATGGAATCTGCCTTCTCCTCCAACCCTGGAAAGAGAATCTTTGGGAAGAGTGCTCCCTCCCTGCTTTTCCAGCAGCCTCCTTCATTGATATCTGTGCTCTCTGAAGGGATTCTCCCATAGTTCCTCTGGAAAGAGCTTGGGTTCCTCTAATTCGCTTTGCCAGAAGCCTCTCCCATTGATCTCTGGGCTCTCTGAAGGGATTCTCCCTGGCTGTTTTGGGAGACAGGATGCTGCCCTCCAAAACCTATCCCATAGTTCCTCTGGAAAGAGCTTCGCTTTGCCAGAAGCCTCTCCCATTGATTTCTGGGCTCTCTGAAGGGTTTCTCCCTGGCTGTCAATGAAATGGAAACGATGCCAAAAGATAAATCGCTTCCAAATATTCTGGATTAACGTTACATCATTCTGACGTACTATTGATTGACAGCTCCAAATAAGGTATGGAGGAGAAGAATCGATTTATTTAAACACCGATTTCATGCCAAGTAGGAACGCTTGCAGGTAAAAACTTCGATTTAAAAAACCAGATGGGAACGAAGAATAAAAGCGATTCGAAACGCGGGATAAGACCAGGGTTATTTTGAATCGGATCTATTAAAAACGTTGTATTTTAATTCGTTTCAAATCTTAAGTGAGAACACCCTCTAAGACTTGGAAGGACAGTTGTGGAAAAACTAGATAAAATCATCAAGGTACAAATATATTATTAAATACCAAACTCAGGATCACTTGTGCCATAGTATTTCCTGTTTTATCTATTAATGTGAAAGCTGGACAGTGAAGCAAGCTGATGCAGGTGGGTCAACTTACTTGAAATGTGGAGTTAGCAGAGATTTCTACAGATACCATGGATTGGCAAAAAGACAAATATTTCGGTCTGAGAACAAATCAAACCTGATCTCCCACTGGAAGACAAAATGGTTAAACTGAGGCAATCGTATTTTAGAAATATCATGACCCAACTTAGCTCATTAGAAAAGATGATGACGCTTAGTAAAGTGGAAGGCAATAGGAGAAAAAGAAGACTGAATTGCTAGTGCATTGACTCAGTCAAGGAAGCCACAGCCTTTAGTTTACAAAATCTTAACAGGGCTGCTAAAAACAGGGTCTCTTGCAAGTCACTCACTCATAGGATCACCTTAGGACAAAGATGACATGACAGTACATAAAAACAAACAAACCATGCTGGAAGAAGGGAATCATGTGCCTGAAAATATTATGAGATGAATCTCACAATATCATTTTTGAACATTAATTTATTCTTAATTTTGTTTTGGAAAATCATAAACTATGGCAGTAGTGGATTGGAACAAACTTAAACATCCTCTAATGTTGCTCTTAAATGTAATTGCAATGAGGTTCATTCTTCAAGCTTTTCTTGCTTTCTGTAGGCCCTTGTATTTTCTTATTTGATGGCACTCAATCAGTGTGGGAATAAAACATTATCCAGTTTTGTAGCTGTGATATGCACTGCAACTAAAACAATGACTACACAGAGTAAAGTGAAATGACAATTGCAATTATCCTGATGTGATTACCCTGGCATGCTGGATAAGGCTACAGCTTTATTTATTTATTTATTTATTTATTTATTTATTTATTTAATATTAATTGGCTGTGTATTAAATTCTGTGTAGGCTTGCGATATCCCGCCTGGGGGCAGGACTTTCACAGTTTGGGGTGGGTCCGCACAGTCCCGCCCCGGTTTGGCCACGCCCTCGGGATTCCCCCCCCCCAGCGAGGCCCTGGAGGCAGCTCCGTGATCGCGGAGCCCTCCAAGGCCTCTCTGGGGTCTCCCAGGCCCCAGAGAGGCCTTGGAAGCAGTTCTGTGGCAGTGGAGCCCTGCAAGGCTTCTCTGGGGCTTGGGAGACGCTGTCTCCCAGGCCCCAGAGAGGCCTTGGAAGAATCCGCGGTCAGAGTTCCAGCCACGGGGTCCTCCAAGGCCTCCGTGAGGCCAGGGAGGAGGAGGAGGCCGCTTGCCATCGCGGCGATTGCTGAGTTGAGGAGCGGCCCCCACACTCCTTCCCGGCTTGGGAGCAGGCCGAGGCTTCCTCTCAAGTCGGGGAGGAGAAGGAGAACAAGGTTTTTAAATGTAGGACTTTTTTTTAATTTCCTGGCCAGGAAATTTTAAAAAAGGTCCTACATTTTAAAACCTTGTCCTACATTTGTCCCGGTTTGGAGGTCCTCAGCTATGGCAACCCTAATTGTGTGGCATTATTTTAAAATATAGACTGGTTGAATATATTGATATTTGTCACTATATGGGATTGAGAAGAATTTGATTTTCATTCTAATTCTCACTTCCCAAATCAACATGAGAACTAGAAGGTGGCTGATTTTCAGTATTAAAACTTTTCTGAATGTTGTAAGACTCTGGGGGAAAAACATAAATACATACAAAAACATGTATAATAGAGGAAAGTATACACAAAGATGTGTGTAATGGCAAAAGATCGCAACAGACCTGCGTTATACGAAATAAAACTGTTCACAAAAATGCATGCCTAGAAAATGTGTGACAGAAAGAGAGAAAGCAGTACTAAAAAAAAATAAAAAATAAAAAACTTATACAGAAATGGGATGGGATAAATTTAAGAAAGATGAGAAACACATAGAAACAGCAATTGACCAAATTCATCCATTTCAAGTTACTAAGTTATGTTGATGCTTTGTACTCTGGCCCTTTTTCTCCTGGAAGTGTTCAGTTTCAACAACATCCCAGCTTAGCTAATATTTTAGTGATTTAATATGAAGCATTAGGGGGAAAGATAATAACAATAATAATTTGTTTTATTTATATACCGCTATTCCAAAGATCATAGCGGTGACAAAGATCATAGCGGTGACAAAGATCATTT
The DNA here is from genome assembly GCF_019175285.1 of Sceloporus undulatus. Lineage (NCBI taxonomy): Eukaryota > Metazoa > Chordata > Lepidosauria > Squamata > Phrynosomatidae > Sceloporus > Sceloporus undulatus. Next base: position 203,476,594 of record NC_056525.1, on the reverse strand, counting down.
CAACACAACATTACAAATGATGAGGGGCAAAATGTCAAAAAGCTAAGAGGTTGTTGGTTTTTTGAACATCCAACACCAAACTTTCTAATGGGATGGGGAGATGGGAGGGCCAGTGTTAAGTTTAATTTGTCAGGTTCAGTAAAGAAGCTGCCTCAGATTTTTATGGGGAGTGATAAAGACTAAAGCATAATTTGTTTATCAATACAATATAGGGTTCTAAGCACAGCCACTGTCATGACACACAAAGTGCAAAGGGCTTTTAGCATTCTGCCAGACAGTTAGCTAGATGATCCAGATTCTCTGCCTAAACAAGCTCATACATACCATTTCAGCAAACAAACATCACTCATACCCAAATACTCAAGCACAAGCATAATTCTTCTGTCAACTTGATCTTAAGGCATTACCATATGAATGGCAAGTCTCAGAAGTATTACAGCAGATAGGCATAAAGTAAATTAGGTTTATAATGTGGAGCACAATGAAATATGAAGGCAGGATTAGTATCAGTAATGATTACTATGAGACCAGAGTTTACTCTATCACATATGTACACACACAGCTATCATCAACATACAGAAGATCAGCACAACAACAGCTTGGGGAGAAACTGCCCCATATTGCTTTGGGAATTGTTCCAAAAGTTTGCACAATCTTTTTCCCATGGATTTTAAATTTATCACCATCTACTTACATCTGCCCCCCACAATCTTAATTAGAAATGACATTCTAGCACCAACATTAAACAGATGCTGGAACCTAGTTCTGAAACAGTTTTTATTTGAATGCATCAGTAATATCCAGACATTAACATTTCCCATGCAATTGGTAAAGCAAGACTGAATGACACTGGGAAATGTTGTCTTCAGATTTCTCCTACCTATATTGATTTAAAATGTTTGTGTGTGCACCAGTGCAATCTGAATCCATTAAAAGCCATGATGCATTTCAATAAAGCACAGGATATAGGTGCTTTCTGCCACCTGAGCACATTTAGGAATGTTTAGACTTTATATAGAAAGAAATTGGTTATCATCATCATTATCATGAGAGATTTTTTTTAAAAAAAAAAATTACCAAGGGTGCATCTACACAGTAGAAATAATGCAGTTTGATACCTATTTAAGTACTGTAGCTTTATCCTATGGAATTCTGGAATTTCTAGTTTTACATGTTCTTTAGCCTTCTCAGAGTGTTGGTACCTCAAAAAACTATAAATTCCAGGATTCTATAGAATGGAACCATGGCAATTATAGTGGTGTCAAACTGCATTGTTGCTATAGTGTAGAAGATCCACCCCAATATTCTTAAGGCAGCTTCTTTAGAAATCTGTTCTACCATGCATCTCTATGGCCCAAACATTTATATCATGTTCAATCTACTCTTCTGGCTACTAGTTTTAATTGGTATATGCTTTCATCAGGAACAGAGGCTCTTCTTATGAAAATGCTTTCAATCCATGCTTTGAGAAGTAGACACTATGAAATAAACACAATGAAATCAATGGGACTTAAATTAGTTAGGAATGACTTGTCCTGTTGATTTTAAGGGTCTACTACTCTATGCTTGACTGTGGAGTTTATCAGACAAGGGAAATTGGAAGTATAATCCAATGGCAATCCGAACGCAATCATGGGGTTTAACGTTATTGCATGAAAACCTACCACATGCAATTTCGGACAATGGGAAGTCAGTCCAAACGCAATCATGGGGTTTAACGTTATTGCATGATAAGCTACCACATGCAATTTCGGGCAATGGGAAGTCAGTCCGAACGCAATCACAGGGTTTAACGTTATTGCATGATAAGCTACCACATGCAATTTCGGACAATGGGAAGTCAGTCCGAACGCAATCATGGGGTTTCACGTTATTGCATGATAACCACGTGCAATTTCGGGCAATGGCAAGTTATTTTCGGCAATAGGAAGTCAATTCTAATGCAATTCGAATTCACATAAATTCGCTGAACTAGCAAATTCACATGAATGCGTTCTAGCCCCACTTTCTTTTCATTCAAAATTAAGAGAAATTCCTCCCATGTGATAAACTCCTATGTTGTCATCCAAACCATCAGGACTTGAGAGCAGTCTTATCCCTTTGCAGAAAAATCATAAGAACATGAGAAGAGCCATGCAGTATCAGAAAAAAGGCCTATTTAGTATCTGGTTCAAATATTCTATTTAGTATCTGGTTCAAATATTCTATACAGTGCTTAGTTGCTTTTGTGAAGCCATCCAGCAGAACCTGAACACAGAATCAGTATACTATACACCCAAATATATATGTCCAGGACTTCAAAACCAGCTTCAGCTAAGGATAATGTGTCTCCTTGAATGAATGCCTGGAGGAAATAATGGGCTGGATGAGGAAAAACAAACTGAAGTTGAATCCAGACAAGATGGAGGTGCTTACTGTCAAAGGTCCTTGCCTGGGTTTGTAGGTGTGTCAGCCAGTCTCAGATGGTGTCACATTTCCTCTGAAAGACTGTGTTTGCACCTTGAGAGTGCTTCTGGATCTGTCACTCCAAATGACAGCTCAGAAAGATGCAATGGCCAGGAGTGCCTATTATCAGATTCACCTGTTACACCACCTGTGCCCCTTCCTAGAGCTGGGGGATCTAAAGATGGTAGTGCACATGCGAGCAACCTCAAGACTATATTTGGTGCAATGTACTGCACTATCTCTGTACTAAGTTCAAAAACTTCAATTAATGCAACACCTGGCAGCTAGATTGGTTACTGTTACATCAAGAGATCATACTGCACCAATATTAAAATCACTCCACTGGCTGCCAGTTAGTTTCTGGGCAAGGTACAGAGTGTAGATTGTTACTTTAAATGGTTTGGGTCCAAGCTACCTACAGGAACACCTTGAAAATTACCATGCACCTTGAAAATGAAAGACTTAATTTCAGATCCTTTTTTCGTGTTATTGTTGTTGTTGTTGTTGTTGTTGTTGTTGTGTGTCTTCAAACCATTTCCAACGTATGGCAGTCTTAAAGTGAACCTATCAAGTGTTCTGAGATAGTATCAGGTTCCAAAGCTTCCTTGTACCTCCATTTTGGTCACAGATTAGGAAGAAACTATGCCAGCCTGGAAGATATTACTGTTTACTAGTCATGATGACTATACATTTCCTCTAGTATCTGAGGCATTATGTCTCTCAGTACCATATATTTTGTGTATCTTCAAGTTGTTCCAACTTATGGCAACTCTAAGGTAACCCTATCATAGGATTTTCTTGCCAAGTTTTGTTCAGAGGGTTTGCCTTTGCCTCCCTTTGAGGCTGAGGGAGTGTGACTTGTCCATGACACACAGTGGGTTTCCACAGCTGAGCAGGGATTCAAATACTGGTCTACAGAGTCATGGTCTAGTGCTCAAACCACTACACCATGCTATAGTGCTCAGCAATTTTGGCAAAACAAAAGAAGCTTCTTCTGTCAAGTTATGGTTTTGTTGTCTTCCCAAAACAAAATTTAATTGATTTTTGTTTGTTTCCTTTTCATTGACTTTCCACAAATGGAAACCACTGGCTCTCCTTTTGTGGAGGGTTTTTTTCTTTATTGTCCTGTATCATGCACTCAGAAGTTAAAGCTTATATGATACCTGTTTCATTAGAGTCACTTGGTTTTTCATTAGCCAAGGAAAATGAGCCTGTGCAGCATTCAAGGCAACAGCCCAATAAAGATACATTACTGTCACTTTACTCTACTAGAGCAGATGGGTCATAATAGTATGTCAGATACCAATACATTTGTAGAGTCATTTTTTCTTATCAGCTAGTTAATGAAATGAATTTCTATCACAGCATCTTTAAAATGTAATACACTCACAACTGTCTTCAAAGACCTATTTTGAACTAAATATGTTATCTATCAAAATACTCATTAAAATTAGGTGCAGGCCTACAGGAAGAGATAGATTAAATCACTGAGGCATCTGGGCCTCTTATTCCTCTAATGTGACCTCATTATATTGTAATTCGTTATTGCAGAAATTTAATTTTCGAATGCCATGGCATTGTGGAATGATTTTCACAGTCCCAGGATTTTCATTCTGCTAACAGTAAACTTTTCAATCACTTTGTACAAGAGACCTGATTATTTAGAGACTTCACGTGAACTTTAAATGAGCAACTCTTATAAGCTAAAACTATGTCATGTATTACCAATTACACTGAGATAAATATCTCAGCCTCCTTAATATCTCGTACAATTATCAAGACAGAAAGGGAAATTGCTTAGCTTCAACAGAGGCAAGATTTATTAAAGGGGTTGTGTGTCAAAGCCTTGGTCACCAAATGTGCACAAAGAACATATGTCAGCAAGGAGTGATCCAGAAGCACTAGCTCACATTTCTCATACTAAAGCGGGGTGGGCAACTGTGGCCTTGCAGATGTTTACAGACTGCAATGCCAACAGTTCTTCATTATGCTGGCTAGCACAGAAAGGAGTAATAGACTAAAAGTATCTGAAGAGTCACAGTTGCCAACCTCTCAGAAAAGAAAGCTCACACTTTTCCAGGAGGGACACACACACACACACACACACACACACACACACACACACCATCCTTTGATCAGTCTACATCAGTCTGAATCACTCCACACATTTTGGACTATAACTTCCATTATTCACGCCCACTGGTTATGGCTAATGGGAATTGTAGACCAAGACAAAGATTAGAGAAAGTTGCTTTAGACCTACAGAAACAGCTCTACATCAAAGCTGAAATGGACACAAAGTAGATACCTCGTGCGTACTACTATGGCTAGGAGCAATTATTTGAATTATTTGTCTAGATTGGAATTTTTTTAAAAGATATGAACTGCGGGATATTTTATAGCCTTTGGACCACTAGCTGACCATCCCTATTTTAAACTATAAATGAATATATAGTGAGGAAAATGTATTATTATTATTATTATTATTATTATTATTATTATTATTATTAACCTTTATTTATAAAGCGCTGTAAATTTACACAGTGCTGTACATACAATCTTTTAATTAGGCGGTTCCCTGCCCTCAGGCTTACAATCTAAAAAGACATGACACAAAAGGAGAAGGGAATGGGGGTGGAGAAGGGGATGAGGGCCAGCAGTTCTTCTCTACCTCCGAGGCCTGGACCAAGGCAGATGGACTGGAGGGAGGGCTTGGCTTCTTAATGGATGGGTAAACTTCTTCCAAGGAAGCCTGTCGGAGTTAGCCTGCCTCTCTGGTAGGATAATACATATAAAATACATAGCAATACAGGAAATGATTCAATAAAACAGGCAACAAAAGAACATCAAATAGTGACAGTTATGCAATGCCTGGGAACGCTTCTCATCTGTTTATAAACATCTGTTGGAAACATGTATTTATTTTTTTATAAATAATGTATTGTAAATAAAAGGAAATAAGTAATATGAGCTTTATTATTTATATATGGAGAGAAAGAGAGAGAGGCAATAAAACAGGGATGGTCAACTGGTGGTCCAAGAATACAACCATATTATGTACCATGATCTTCTTCTGAGTAAATATATACAATGGTCCAAATTCATTTATGTTGTTACAAATGTGTAACCACTACAGTTATTTAGCTATTCAGTGATTCCTGGCTTCCTCCAACCCCATCCCCACTTATCAGATAGTAGCCACTGTGATCGATGATGGTCTGTTCGCCTGTTAATCAGGAAGCAGCTGACATTTCCATTGCAATAGGCAGAAGCAGGGTCCTATCACAATTCCTCCTTGCACTGAAGATCACTTGCATTGCGGGGGGGGGGGGGCTTTCTGTCATCTTTTTTCTGATTAAGAGGGGAACAGACCCTGTCTATCACAGCAGCTGCTGCCTGGTAAAATGGGTTTTGGAGGACTTTCACAGTCCTTAAATATACCTATATAGTACATATAAGCATACTTATATAGTATATACAGGTTTTATGTACTTATAAAGTACATATTCCCTACTTTATTCTTTAAAGTAGGGAATATGTAGGGGTCATAAATAAGAAACAGTCACACAAATCGTAACCTGGAGGTTACACATTCATAACTCATTTGCTGAATTGCAGCCAACATTTCCAAGGTCCAAAACACACTGCAGAAATAATCCAGTTTGAGTCCATTTTAAATGCCCTGGCTCAATGTGAGGGGATTCTGGGAACTGTAGTTTTGTGAGCCATTTAGCCTTCTCTGTCAGAGAGCTCTAGTACTACAATAAAAATTCCCAGGATTCCCTAGCATAAAGAGGTCTCAAACTGGATTATTTCTGCTGTGTGTTTTGAACCCAAGTTACCTTTTGGTCTAAAAGGGCTCCAAAGACAATTCAAAGTTTACAATAATTTAGAAACTATAAATGCTGTGCATTGTGTAATTCAGAACAGAGAGAAACCTTTTTTAAAAAACACCAAATGCCACCGAAGAAGTTTTAAACATAGATGTGAACTCGGAAGCTATGTGTAACAAATACATTTGAACAACACATTAAAAATGAAGCAATATAGGGATCAATCTGAATTCCTGAGCTGTTTTTATTATATTATTCTGCAGTTTCAATTTGCAGAGAGGTAGCCATAAAAGCTTAGGACTTTACTGCACAAGCCCCATTCTCACAGCAGTCATGCTGGCAAAAGGGAATCTGCCTTTTGGTAGAGAAGCCATCACCACACCTCTTCTCATATGACTGAGATTGCTGCCCCCTTCAAGTTCTTTTCCTGACTGTCCCTTAACACCCCCCCTCCCACTTTATGCCCCAATCACTATGCCTTTAGGCTATTTTTTTCCCAACTTTTTCTTGCAATTCCAGAGCTCTGCTACTGGGACTGATGTTTTTAAAAAAGAAAGAAAAGAAAATATAACATATAAATAAAGGTAATCAAGGTTCTTGAGAAAGGGGAGGGGGAAGGGACAATTGCACCATGTGACTTGAAATTGTACAACTGTCCTGAGAGCAGTTTCACACCTGGGGACTTGTATCATTGCCAGATCATTGATGGGTTTTTCCATCAATGGAAAGGGACAAGTCAGGGACAGAGCAGCTATGGATCGTGTGGTGTAATTGTGATTTAAAAGCCATGTGTAGTAACATCCTTATACCATAATAATAATTAAAAGATAAATCTTGAAGATGTCATAAGACTCTTTGTTGTTTTTAACACTCTAAGGCTATTTCATAATACCATAAAATAAAAATGCAAGACTGAATTAATTAAACTCAGGTCAAAACTATAGGCATTACTACATGCAGCTTTTAAACCATGATTACACCAGGAAAGGAGTGGTGTGATAGGACTGGTGAAACCTATCACACAACAACGCTTCTGACACAGGAATATCAAAATATACTGAAATATGCATTTTTATTTCCCATTAAAAATGATAGTTATAAGATAAAGAAACATTTTACACAGAGAAAAAGCATACCATATTCTTGGGAATGTATCCCTTTAGGATACAGGGAAAGGAGGAGGTGCACAAATCTTGTGATTAGTCCATACCCTGAAACTGTATATTAAGTGTGCATGGCTAGTGTCCATAGCATGCATCCAAATTGTATGTTGTCTTAAGTCCAATTATTACTCCAACTTAGAGTAGACCCACTGAATCAGTAGGAACTTAATAAATCAACACATGAGTATATTTTATACTATTCTCCTGTTCCACCTGAAACTAACTATTGGATCCAGCCCTTTATCTTATTAATTTGTTTTATACTACACCATTCACTAAAAATACACTCAAGGCTGCTGAATGCAAGGTGAGGTGAACTGAAAGGAGATTCTTGAATGAGAGATATAAACATGGTGGACTTTTCATTCTATTCATTGAATGTTGAGTGCATACCACATACTTTCTTCATCTAGATTAAGGAATAGCAGCCATTGTGTGTACCACTAGACACCAGTATACAGAGTCTTGGCCTGACATTCAAAATGGTGACTAGGTGACTAAGAATGGGTGACTGTTAGTCTTTTTAAGAGCCTTATGGTCAAGCAGTTTGATGTCATAACACACATACACACATGTAATCTGACTTAAATCAATGTGTATTAAATGTCTCTTTTTTCATGCGATTTGCAGAAGTGGAAAGATGATGGGAAGGGAGGATTTGTATACACTCACTTCCTCAGAGGCAGGGCTCCGGAAACAGCCAAATTTGTGACTATATTCAAAGTGATGTGCATATGATTCTGAAGATACATATTCAATAAGGATGGTTCTTTCCACTAGCGTAGCAAATAGTAATTATGTCTAGAACTTTCCACCCTTAATCTCTGATGCCTAAATTAAAAATAGTTCATACCTTTAGTCGTTAATTCTTCCCACCCACCCTCTTTTTTAAAATGTTTTGGCCTAAAAAAAACCAGCACTTCTAAAGTTTCTCCCAAATGGAGGCAATGAAAGTTAGCAAGCAATAATGGCTGTGAGGGGACTTAGTCTATTGTACAATAACATCTCCCTTATTCCATTGTTGCTGTGCCTTTCATTTCTCCCTGGCTCTTTCGACAGCTGCAAACCAGGCTGCAATCTGCTGCCAGCGATTCTCTCTCTCTCTCCCCCTCTCTCTTTGCCCTTCAGGCTTTCTTCACCATTGTGATGCATTAATGAAGTAGAGCTGCCCTGTCAGACTTCATCAGCGGGTCCCATGAAGGAAGAATGAAATCACTTCTATTGACCCACTGGCATATTTATAGGCTCCCGGTTTTTTGCTGAGCATGGTAGTTATCACCTTGCCATCCCCGTGTTGTGTTTATTCAGCAGCAGGCTAAATCACATCTGTGCACAAGTGGGACATTAATCAGGAAACGTAAGCCACTCATAAAGGCTGCTGAACCTATCTAATTACCAGAGCTGTGAGAGCTTGCACACTCTACCCATGGCATGAAATCTCTTCTTCGCACAAACAATTACGTAATATGATCCTCCAAACTCACACATTCCACCAATTTCATTTAACCAGCTTTTTTCTCTTTTTGCTTTGGTTGTGTTTACTAACAGTCTTTTCTCTGGGATCAGCAAAACTCAAAAAATGGAGGATCATGGATGTTTCGGTCTCCATCCACATGGAAATGGAGAAGACTGCAGTTTCTAAATCAGAAGTGAACAACTGTCAGAGGATAGTCCCTCCAGAGGAACTTGGAAGTTAACATCCCCCACTGCACCTGTCTCTCCAAAAAGTATCCCCAAATGCCCTCTAGGGAATGTTAGGGCATTTTTGCCATGTATTGGGGCTCCAAAATTTTTTGTTTGTTTGTTTGTTTCTCAAAGGCTTTTTCTAGGTTGAAAACAGCCCTGGGATATTTTACTGCTATGTATGCAAGTGTCACAAGGACAGACATTGTAAAAAATAGACAAGGAATCATTCTGGTGTTCTTTTTTGGGGAAAGGAAGTAGAATAACAGAACAGGTAAATTAAAACTGTAAAGATATGGTAGTGCAAGAAAACAATTAAGTGACTGTTTCTTCATTTTGTGATAGATTTACGTGATGTAACTGTGCAAAGAGAATAAATAAAATTCAATAATAAAAGTTTAAAAAAAACAGCCCTGGGAGACTACAATGTAACAAAAAAATGGAACCACTCCTCCTAGAGGACATTTGGGAAAATTTTCTTGATTTAAAAAAAAAGCCACAAGAATACCTGGAGACAATACTTTGCCCATTGCTGTTTTAATGGAAGGAGACTTTTTATAATAATATTGTAAGAATTGTATTATTATAAAATCACAATTACAGCCATGTGTAAAGAGGTAGACTGTTGGAGTATGTTCCATTGCTATAACTAGAAGCTGGAGGGCAGGGCATTAAGTTACATGCTTTAGAAGATTATTGCACATCAAAAACTGTGTTCTCTCCCTGATGGGTTATGGTTGCATTTTGGATCGCACTCAAAAATGCTGCCACTGCCACTGGGTGACTGCAACCCACCTGCAGCCTGGGTTCCAGCCTCACTTAGCTGGCCGATTTTCAAAAAGCTTCCCGTCTTTGAAAACTGGCCAGGCTGCATGCAGATTGTAGTCACCTGGCAGCACCAGCAGCATTTTTGAGTGCATTAAAACCTGCTTGCAATCTGAAACATGACCATATCCCGTCAAGGATAGGACACAGGTTTCTTGGTGTATGATAATCGCCTTATACTCAATGGATTGTGAGGGGGGGGTATAGAAGTCACAGGTTTCAGGATGGTTTTTATGAATTGAACCTTTAAGCAGAAATGATAATAAATTAATTATTCTTAATAGAAATTAAAGTTTGATAAATGGTTGCAACAATTTGACATGGTTAGGTCAGCTTCTCCCCTCATAAATTTTACTGTGGTTTGACTTTGACTTATTGATCTGTACTATGTCTTTTGGGAAATGTGTGGGAAGGTGTAATAAGTAAAAAAGAATGTGTAATATGTTGTTGTGGTTGTGGTGTGTGTGTGTATGTGTGTGTGTGTGTGTGTAATATGTTCTTTATCATAGTAGCAGTGTAACATGTTTGTGGTTCTTACCAAAATGCAATTTTCTGCCCTGTTGTAATTTATGGTTGTTGACAAATTTTGTAGTTGTTCATGCTCAGTAGAATCTGTATTGCCTGGTAAAATCTCAGGTACAAGAGTTGCACAGTCTTAATGGTACATGGGCTACTAAGCATAAAGAGGCAAAGCTCATAAATACATTTACTGAATGAAGATGGCTACAATTTTATTGCAGAGCCTTGGCATGACATCGGACAATAGATCCAGATATTTGGTAAGACAGATTCCAACCATTAAAATACCTCCTGCCCCATCCTCCATGCTGGGCAACACCAGCAATATGTGGATCACAAGCTATTTGGCATGAGGTCATATCTAACAACCCTCAGTCTGGGCCTAATCTCTTAAGGGGATACCCAAGATGAAGAAGATGGGAATACCAGCCATGTTTGACCCACCCACAAACCATCAAAACAAGAAAACAAAACCATGGAATTAATTGGTACAAAATTCGTACAGCTGTAAACTAAAGTAAGCAAACCATACCATAATACAACCTAGAAAAGCCAAGACCCAAGGAAAGACAAGGGAAGAAAGTCAGTCACAGAATGATGCAGGGAGCTCAGTGACAAGCACTTGAATGTTTCCTGAGCAGACCAGTGGGAAAACTAATGATGGCTGGTCTGTCCCCTCCACCAACTTCCTGCTAGGCTCAGCTGCTGACTGGCTGAGTACTAGTCATCATCTGAGAGGTGGTGGCAAGCCCATTCTACAGCTCATCAATGCGTGACACACTTTCTGCACTTGGTTACAGTGGAGAAATGAGGGCCCATGGAAAGGAAATGCATGCGGACACTACGCTGTGACTCCGCCCACAGGCCAGCACACAATGCCAGTCTGTATTCCCCTTAATCCCCCAAATGAGCCAGCTCAGCTCTGAGATCATAGAGAGAGGCCCTTCTCTCAGTCCCACCACAATCACAAGCTAGGTTGGTGGGGATGCAAGAGAAGACTTTCTCAGTGGCTGTCCCAATCCCTTCCCAAGGGAGCCCAAATGGCTCCCTTCTTTTTATACTTCTATCAGTAGACTAAAGCCTTTTTATTCAGACAGGCTTTTAAAACAGAAAGCTTTTAAAGAATTGAGTAGGGGATGTTGTATTGCTTTAACTGAACTGATTTAAGAGCTTTTTATGTTTTAAATTGCATTTTATTATTTTACTGGATGTAAATTGTTTAAATATTGTAAATAGTTTAATTGTATTTTAATACTTTCTTTTATAGGTTTTTAATTGCATTGTTCTTCTAAACTGTGAGCCACTTTAAGCCTCAATTTTTGGGGGAAAGTGGGAAAATAACAACATCAACGTCAACAACAACAACATTAATATCCATGCATTTCTACTGAGGCCTCTCTTGTTTTTCAAAAAGCGTTCCTCTGCAAAATCTAAAAACATATTTGGCAGCTTCTAGCTTTCTTCGTATTAATGAGCTTGTCTAAAATAGTGAAACTTTTCAATAAGTATCCCAGAGAAAATTTGTAAAGCTTGGCTAATTCAACTTCTTTATACAGGCTGCATGTGGATTTTGACAAAGAAACAAACTAGAAACTTAGGTCCCCTGACAGCTGGAAATATCCATTTAAATTACAAGTTTATTGTTCTAAACTTAATTTGTGTCAAGATCAAGAACACATTAAGACAAGTATGAATCAAAAGAAGATGAATAATTCTGAATAAAAAAGAGAGAGATTTGTATACAGAGCAAACAGTCAGACATTTCAGAAAACAATCTAAAGAATAAATATGTACAGTATATAGTGTCTTGGTTTCTTTGCTGACAGTGCAAATGGTGCAGCTTTCGCTTTTACCTGTTTGTCTTTCTCAATAATATTAATAATATTGGCCAATATTCTGTGCCAGCTATTTAGCTAAGTATCTGATACAGAACTAAGTAAGCTCTCCTGGCCCATACCGCAGTAATAGTGTCACAACCCTGACTAAGGCTGCATCTATACTGCAAAATTAATGCAATTTGATACAACTTTAGTTGCCATGACTCCATCCTATGGAATCCTTGTGAGACAGTGTTAGAGAGTTCTGGTGCCACAACAAACAGGTATTTCGAGATCTTCTCCCACATAACCCTGCTGTTATTTTGAGATCTTCTGCCAGTGACTGTCACAGGTACATCTGGTGAGAACACAGAAGAGCAGCCTCTTGGTGGCTGCCTTTGGAATACCCTTCCTAGAGAGACTGGGTTATTATCTTCTTTGCTATCCTTCCACAGAAGGCTGTTTATTTGGAGGAAAGGGGATTTCATAATGTGTAGTGTTCTTTATATATGTAGTTCTTCTTTTCAATGATCACACTTCTCATTGCTATTCATTCCGTTGCTAGATTAATTATTTTTCAAACTTTTGTATGCATTTTAGCTGCACCTGTATAACTTTTGTAACCCATCCTGAGGGCATGTCCACAATGATAACAAACTCCATTTTACCTTTGGGTTACCCCAGTCTGCAGCAAACCATGAGCTTGCTTACATGATTACCACACACAATGAGTTCAGTTTGGGAGAACCATCCACACAGTTCTCTCTTTTGTACTCACTGAGGTCAATAAATTGCAACATGTTCGGCCACACAGTAGAGACTGCTGATCAGAAAAAGCCAGAGGACATGGTTCTACTGGTCAGGGAGGGAGGCAAAATGTGGCCCTGGGGCCACAGGCACCCCTCCCTAGATGTTTTTGTTATCATTTACCACTTTAGGCTTCCCAGGCCCCATTTTTTCTGGCTCAGAAAAAAAAGTGTGAGATGTCTGTAAGTATTAATTTGCCTCAAAAGTTGGGTGCAGGGATCTCTCTAATATGTAACACATAATGAACATATTTTTTCAAAACCAGAAGTAGAGCTGTGCCTATTTCTTGTTTATTTGTTTGTTTGTGACAGACTATGCAGCCCCAGAGGATCTCAGAGACAGAAAAGTGCCCTCCAAATCTAACAGTGGTCCACACATCTTCCAATAGGTTAATTCTAAAAGAGTTCACAATGCCATTCTTCCAAAATCATTTCAAGCTGCTCAAAGATCATAGAATCATAGAGTTGGAAGAGACCACTAGGGCCATGCAGTCCGACCCCCTGCCATGCAGGAAATCCAAATCAAAGCATCCCTGACAGATGACCATCCAGCCTCTGTTTAA